>NC_057880.1:23816128-23881128 GCF_019740435.1 Gambusia affinis
GCAGCAATCAGCAAACACCGGGTGGAACTGCAAGTTTGCTGACTTCATTTATGCAAACTATTTCAGTCCAATGCTCTTAAGATCAGTTATAAACAGGTTAATGGAGGAGAATTGTTGTGATGACTTGCTAAATGTGGAGTGCCGGAAAGAGTAGGAGCTTCTTAAAGAGACAGAGGCTTAATTTCAAGGCCATTGAAACATGTTGATTCATTTATTTTTAATCTATTTTGATGGGATTATTGTTATGTTGAAGACTCATTTTGGGTCAAAGTTTATGTGTCGAATTGCATCATATTTGATATTTGTCCATAGTTACCTCAATAATTACAAGATGCCAAGTTTTATTGGCTGCATAAAAAGGCCCAAATCATCACCCCTTCATCACCATGCTTGACATTTGGTTCGAAATCCTGATATCCTACTTAATAACTCCAAATTTGTCATCTGTCAAAAGGACATTTCTCAAGTTTTGTGTTGCTACAATGGAAACACGAGTGGCTTTGCCATATTATGTTTAGAGGAGGAGCCATTCTAAAGTTTATTTGTACAGAACATTTCAGCAAAAAGGCAGTAGAAGTGCAGTTGAAGTGCTTTTACATCATCAAAAAAGAACAATCACCAATTATTACACAAGCAATTAATATTACATTTTGTCAAGCAAATATTCATCATATTATATTGATCAGTGTTCCAGTTATTATGAGTCAACTTTAAACAGGTATGTTTTTAGCCTTGATTTAAAGGAACTCAGTGTTTCAGCTGTTTTGTAGTTTTCTGGAAGTTTGTTCCAGATTATAGTAGCATAGAAACTGAAGGCTGCTTCTCCATGTTTGGTTCTGGTTCTTCTGGAAACACTTCCTAAAACCAACGGATGGTTTTGGAAGCCTAAACATTTAAAATGCTGGTTGAGTAGAATCTGAGATGGAGCTCTTTCACTGAGCATGCCCAGTGTGGTCTTTAGATGAACTTGCTGGGGCATCTACAACCGGAACAAATGTTTACCACATGAAAATAATTTTCAGATTTGTTTGGAAATTGCCTTATAGCCATTTGCAAAATTATGGGTGGCAACAGTTTCACAAAATTTGTGGAACATTTATTTGAATAGCCAGGATGGTATTATCGATATCTTTGGAGACTTGTATTGTGTAACAACCTGTCTCCTGGTCTCTTACTCAATTGGACTGTCTCTTGAGTGGTCCCTAACCTCTGTGTGACCGCTGTCCACTTTTGCACCCCCCTCCCCCCCCCACTCACCGCATCTTTCCTGCATGGTGTTCTTACCGGGGTGGGCGTTACTAAGGAGATGGGTGGCTAACTGCGGGGCGATGCCGTGGTTGTCCAGCGATGTCAAAGGTCCTGTCGGAGGCCAACCGTGGTCCATTCAAAAAGACGTCACTGGCAAATTCTTCACAATGTTAACATTCTCCCAAAGTCTCTGCATTTACTTACAATGGATGACGGTGTTCAACTGGGCTATTGTGTGCAAAGCAGAGCCTGATTTGCCAGCGTATGGTCAGTCAGCTTGTCAATGTAATCGTGACACGGCCCCACGCTGCACCCTCATAATCCCATACAGACCTCCTGTTATTGCTCAGTATAGCTGTCAGTCATCAGCATATAATCTGACCAGCAGCCACAGAGTGATTGGGGCTTGAGAAGAGGGAATTGACGGGTTAAAAGAGATTTATATCTCACAAACAAGGGTGATAGTAAAGTCTGAAATTATCATTTTTAAATGTTAAATGCATCTTTATTTATTTTAATTCTAGTTTGTTTGCATGTTAGAGAAAATTAGAATCAGAAAAAGAGAATATGCACTGGTTGCTTTTGTGGTGGTGGTTAAAGGAGCCTGGGAGCAAGGTTCTGGGCCATGTAATAAATTAACGTCTGACCCTTATCTTTGTGTGGCCCTTCGGAAGGCCTGTGGAAGGCCCCAATCCGGCCCCCAATGAGAACGGGCCCCTGTGAAGAGGCTCTTTCATGGGTGTCACCGTGCGATGAATTGGCCTGGAGAAAGCATGTTTATAGACTGAGCAAAGGAGTGTGTCTTTGTGGGGAAATGTCACTGACACTGGTACAGTTTGCCTGAATGGACTATGATGATGAGGCTAATGGAGGGGCCCCACCAAGGGTGAGGGTCAGCAAATTGGGAGGGGGGTTTGGAGGGGTGGTACCCCGTAGCTCTGGACCCCCCACCTCCAGGCTCCTTTCATGCCTAGTAGCTGTAGCTAATGTTGCAATTCTTCGATCCTCCTCAATGACCAAGGAAAAAAGTCAACTTTCACAGCGGCGGGTCACCATGAGTGCTTTAGGAAATGATCGTGTAAACAGAGTGTTACCTTCTGACCTGTGGCTGAAACCTCGCAGCCGCAGACAAAACAGCCAGCCTGCGGGTATTAGACATGCCTGTTAGCGAGAGAAAGACCACAAGCTGTGGAGAAACATTCACTTATGACTGTTTCCTTCCTTGACCCGTTTACTTATCGGTCTTTCCTTTTCCACTCCTGGTCTCAATAGACAAATTCTGACTTTTTGCTCTACTTTTAAAGGATCAGATGAAACTCTCTTCTCAACCGAGGCGTGTTTGAGTTCCCACAGTTATAAAAACGTCTTATTAGCCGTGTTACTGCCCTCTACTTGGCTTGGCTGGATAAAGTGTTTCTATACAGCTCAGTCTCTTAGCACCAGCATGTCGTGTCGTAAATGACACCAGTCCGAGTTAATTAATGAGCTGCAGGACACACAAACACTCACAATCCCTCAGTATTACTGTGGTAATAGAGTATTCTGAGTCAGTAGGTTTTAATGTCGTGGTTTCAGAAAATGTTTTACCTCACTCTCTGGACTCATGAAGGTTGATTAATCCTGAAGGTGTTGACTGTAAAATAATAACTATTAGTATTTTCTACTTAGTATTTTCATTTTGACTGATGTTTGGAATTATTTCTGAATTCTAGATAATGCTAACAAAAAAACAACCCCATTATTTTCTAAAACAAAAATGAACAATCAATATAATATCACTTTGTAAAACTATTACTTCAAATTTGTAAAAAAAAAGATAAAAAAAAATAAAAAAAATTGATCTACCTTTAAAAATATTTATAAAGATGAAACTTAATTAGTTTCAAGAAATTATTAGTGTTGCAGAGTTAATTGTTGTAAAGTTGTTGATTTGTACCCAATAAGCTGGCTATCAAAATGTGCATAATTTATTGAAGAAAAATAAGTGTTTACATCGATAAATAGATAAGTAAATCAGAAAATGTGATGTAAATAAAAAAAACATTTGAATAAATAAATGATTGAATGAATTGAAAATTAAATGAATACATAGAATTAAAGAAAAAATATGTTAATGAGGAAATTGCTAAAACAAATAATGACTAAGTAAACAAAAAAGTGACTAGATAAAAATCTAAAACAAACTAATAAAGAAATTCTCTAAACTTTATTTAACTCAATCTAAATGATCATATTACTGATTGATTTGGTTTTATGTTTTTATATAATTGGAGATAAATTGAGCTTCTTTGTCTTGTAAAGTTTGATATGAAACTACAACAACCTAAACTAAATAAACAAAATTAAAATGTATTTATAACAAAGTTACATCAGCCACACTCATCCAGAATGGACTAATTTAGGAAAGTTTTTTCAGTTTTTATTGAACTGATTAAAGAAAATGAACCAGATTCTGTTTAATCCGGTGCAATATCAAGCTGAAAGAGTTTTTTTTCTTTTTCTGTAAAACCTTTTCGCATCTCCTCGCCGCCCCCGTTGCAGAAGAAGCAGGCGGGCTTTACGACAGCCGGCCAGACTGAGACCTACCGCCGTGAAAGGCTTTCTCCTCTCTTTACGGCCTCATAAATATATTGTTATCTGCGCCTGGGAAGTCAACGGCGAGATTTATTCGCACGATTAGCAGAGATAGTGAGCCAAGCATCCTGACTCATTAATTAAACAAGAGCGAGCACTACATCCACCTTAATTTCCAATCTCTGCTCAGTAGATGAGCCACTTTTAAGTAGGCGATGAGGCATTGGAGTTCATTATATGTCGCTTAGGTGCATTTTTTAATTTTATTATGTATTTTTAAAGCGCTGGGATGCTGGCACGCTGATGAAGTTACATGGATCAAGAGGACGATTTATGCACTGGGAATCTTCTGACATTGTACTCAATATTAAAAAGAAACCTGCTTCTTTAAAATTTTATATAAGTGGAACACCAAGCTCTTCCAACAATGTAACATCATGTGTTTGGCTTGAAACAGAAATGATAATACAGTATAACAGAATCCCAAATGTAATGACATTAAAGGCAGGGGAAAACTTGATAAGATGATAATTCCTTAAAACTAAATTCTCAGCGTTTTTGTTTTGCTATTCCGAGCATTAGAGCCGACCCGAACGGAGTCGTGTTAGTTCGCCATCCCTTTGATCAGCTCAGGAAAGTGAATTTTCTGTCGTTCAAAGCAACTTATGGAGGATTATTAATTTAGCGTCAGCTGCTAATGAACTGTCCTGCGTGATCACTCAGACGCCTTGCATGGATGGGAAATGCACCGCAGACAAATCGCAGAGGATGAAGGACCTTGTTGCAGAACAAGAAGGCCCCTGAGCAGTTTCAGAACTAGATTATCTGAATAAAATTACACAGACGTGGGGTTTCATCTTAATCTTAATGGGCGAATAATTTGTTTCTTTACTCAAGATTTAGAGTTTTATAGGATAATTAATAAGTTTTGACTCTCCATCAGACATAAAAGAGCTATAAACATGCAAGAAATGACAAAAAAAAAAGCGTGGGATTATCATGTGTGGTTTGACTCTTGGTAAGGATTTATAAAATGCATTGAAATAAATGTTGTTGTTTTTTATTGCAGTAGCATAATCTCACATCACCACTTCAAAAGGACACTTCACTTTGTCCTTTTGTGGAAAAATTCAAATTTTGATTTTATTTATTTAATAAGTGAAGAAAAACGTCATATTCAGTTCTAAATATTTCTAGTAATGCCACAGTTAAAGACCCCTCTGGTGTCAGAACGTGTTCATCCCTCTCCAATCAATATTACACGCATTATATTTAGTGTAACATTTTGAAATGTTAGATTATTCTGAGATGAATTAGCTGTGAAGACTGAGGTTACCATGGAAGAATATGAATTTTCTGTCTTTTTAACAATTTCTTTGCTAATTCAGCTTCATGTCTCTGATCATCACAATGTCAAAAGACCCAATGACCAACTGTTTCTGACAGAGGGCACTAGGTTTTTGCAAAAACATGTCCTCATATTTCCGATGGTTCATAATGCTGTGCAGGTTTTGAAATATAAACAGGCCCACAGCATCACTGGTCCTCCACCATGCTTTACAGTTCCTGTTAGTCTCCACATCAACCTGATCTGCTTGATCGACACACATTTTTGAAGAGTTTACCAATCACCATCACATCACTTATAAGCAGCTAATTTGGCTCCAGATAGAGTCAACTGGTTGTTATGGTGACGCCCAGGATGTTGTTCTTTCCTGCAGTGAGCTTTTACCTCCAGCTCCATTTCTCTTATAATTTTTTGACTCATCCCCCGTCTTCTTTATTTGATTCCAGTTTGTTGCATCTCAATGTTGCAGGACAGTAGCTCTTTTGGACTGCAGTCAGGCGCCTCTGGTTTGCCCTTTTCTTTCCGTTTTCCTGTCCGAATCACCTTGAAGTTTGTTAATGTTAATAATTTTCCTAACTGTAGATGTTGGCAAGTTGAGGTGATGAGCTATTTTCCTGTCATTTTCTGACTTCTGCAGATGTTTCCTCGCCTGTTCCACATTGAATGACGGAGAAACAGAAATCAACTCTCAGATCTGTTTATAAAAATAAAACAATGACTGCATTGTTCATTAAAAATGCTTTGCAAATTAAACGAGGTGACCATGGTTAATTTGTAGCTTTTGGGAAAAATGGGAGAATAATGCCAGAAAATTTGTATCTAATTTAAAGTGAATGATGAAATATTTAAAGTTTGAAAATGTTACTTTACTTTTATTCTTATTTCAGCAAAATTCCTTATTTTTAGGTTAAATCTTGCTACATGTTGATGTTCCCTCTGTTTCTTCTGATTATTTTCCTCCTTGTTAACAAAGAGACGTAAACAACATGAAACAGTTTTTGATGTTTTGCTCTGTCAATTTTCTTTTTTGAATTGATTTAAAGCTGATTCTATTGTAGGTAAAGAGTGTTGATTGTATCTTTGTTTCCATCAAGTGGGAACAAAATAAAAGATTAAAAATCACACTTCTAATTTTAGTTGTGGTACTAGTGATTCTGTAGAAGGAAAAACAACTTTGTGATTTTTTTCTTCACTAAATAACATCCCTCAAAATCAAATTTTGAGTTTTGTACTTAGATTTTATTTATTATTTCTTTTAATTCTGCTTTTGCATTAAAGGATTTTATTTTTTACAGTGTATTAATATGGAGACTACTTAACATCACTGTTCTGTGATTTTTGTAATAAGATGTAAAGCAGCAAATCTTTTTAAAGATTGTAAGACATCTTTAGAATAAACAAGTAAAAAAAACACTAACATCTTAAAGGAAGTTGTTGAGTCCACCAGGGGGTGCTGTAACCCTCATGATTTAAATCCCCCTCCAATAAAAACAGTAATTAATCCTGATGGCTGTGAAGTTGCTTTGCTTGTTCAGTTTTTTCTAAGAGCATTTCTTTTGATTGATTTGTTGCTGGATTATTATTATTATTATTTTTTTTTTTTTTTGCAGGATCTCAGACGAGCGGCACAAGAAGCTGCCATTTTTCCTCTTCGGGGACTTTAACTTCAGGTTGGACGCCAGGCCATTATTTGAGGTTAGTGTCCTTTTTGTGATACATGCATGTTTTAACGGCAACAGCCAACGCTGCCAACTCCATGTTGATGTAGAGCATTTGCGTATATTAAAGGGCAACTGCAATATAGCAAAAGTGGTTTTAGTTGTGCGCGGTCGGCTCAGAGTTATGAGTCATTAAACACCTCACTGTTGCTGCCCCAGCTGTGTTTGCCAACTCAGTCTCCAAGTGTATTGTTATGTTGTGGTGCCATTTACTCCTCCTCCTCTCCCTTCTCCTCTCGTTGCAAATGAGGCCACTGAGAACTGAAGCAGTGCAGTTAGTCTGCATTGTCCATGAGTAGATGGCGGGGGGTGGGACAGGTCATAAAAGCCCACCGCAGACAGCGATATGTTCAATGATAACAGAGTGGGAGAGACACTTTTTTTCTGCCACAATGGTCCTGGAATCAGCGGGACTGGTGAAGGTGTGGGCTTCGACTAGAACCCCCATTCAGAGGAGCGGGAAGCTCCCTCAATGGAGGAATCAAATGCTCAAATGACTTAGGAAGCACTTCACTCTGAGGCCCAGAAGAGGAAGCTTTCTGTAGTTTGTCATCTGCCCACTAGGGCAGTGGTTCCCAAAGATTTTCTGGATCCCCCCCCTATGGATTACAATAAAATCCCTCCAAAAAAGAAAAAAATTAATCTACTGGGCACACACATCGTTCAACAGACATAAACCTTTACACATATTTTGTTTTCAAACTCCACTGAAGTTTATTTCACACTTCAGGTTGCAACAAAACACACTACAAACCATCTTTACATTGAAACACTTTTGTGAAACTGTTTTTTTTTTTCTTTCATTCATCCATACCGCTTCCCGCCCCGCCCCTGCAATGGCACTGCACCCCCGCAAGGGGGCGCGCCCCACAGTTTGGGAACCACTGCACTAGGGGATGACCCTCTGAGCTGAGGCGTTCCTCGTTCACATGTTTTCCACTCCATCCGGGGTCATTGATTCATCGCCTCGGAGTTAGTGCAGAATATTGGATTTTGGGATTGTAATCAGATTACATGGACCTGCTGGTCATATGAACATGTGTTGCTTTGGAGATAATAAATACAAGAATGCTCTCTGCTCCTGCAGATGGGAAAAAACACTGAGGCTATTCAGTAGCAGGAGTCTGCAGTTACATGTCATCCGGCACACATTTAGGTTGCCATATTGACTTTATTACTCTGATATCTTATCAGGGCTCACTAGGATAAAGGATGCCGGGTTCACAGCTTTAAAATCTACAAAAAGCTGCTATTTTTATGGTTTCTGGATGGAGGTGCAGAAGGAAAATCTGTTCTATGGAGAATCTCAATTCTTAGTCCTGGCAATTCTGAATTGATTTTGTTCTGTTTAATTGTTTGTAAAATTATATTTTGAATAATTTTTTTATTTATTTAATTAGTTTATATATTCAAACTAATTAAATATATAAAGTAATTAAATTCTGGTAACTTAAGCTACAGGACTTTATGCACAAACAGATTTTTGTCACGTAACTCAAATAAAAATATTTAGACCATTTGAATAGGGAAAAATTGTTCCTGAATTAAAAATAATCTCTGAATCAAATCATGACCCTAAAAGTCAGAGTCAAATTCAATCATTAAACACTGAAATATTTGTATCTCTAGTTCTTGATGAAATAAGCTAAAAAGAAAGCATTATATAATCCTGAAATCTTTCCTTCTCATTTTTTAAACTTCCATTACAAATTTAAATACGCATTTTGCTCCTCTGTACTCATCAGATTAGGATTTATTTAGTTTTGGTGTAAAAAAAAAAAAAAAAAAAACTTCCTGGAAAAGTTGAAATTAAATATTTATGTCATATGAGTAAATGAATTAAGTAAAAGGAAATACTATACTATACTACTATATTTCCCTTTTTTTAAAGGCTAAATGGGCATTTTAACAGGCTAAAAGGCGTAAGCAACAGAAAAATCAGCTTCTGATGGTAGAGCCTGGAGTGTTTTTGGTTCCTTACTTTGAAATGGGAAGCAAAGAATGGGAATAAAATTTACAGAACTGTGTGAGAATTGCATACTGAACTAAGAGAAGTAGGCATAAGTCAGTCTCATAATCAGTCAGTTTTTGTTTATTACCATAAACATAAACAAAAACTCAAGACACAAACCAAATTGCAAAATGTTGATTAGACTTGTTTGGTCAAACCTTTTGCAACTCATCTAACCAGACAGATCACAGCAACTCTCAGCAGATTGAGCTTCCAGTTTAGGAGTCATCACAAGGTGCTGACCAACCAGTCAGAAGAGGCCTTGGGAAACATGTTCCTCAGGACTCCAAATTAGGTTGTGTGTAAACAACAAAAAAGGTGTAACATCATGAAAATGGAAAGATATTATGTCTTCTTTATTTTTCTAATGATGAAGACTCTGGGTCTTCATCCACAAAAAGTGAATTTTGTGTCATCAAAGTTGAGGAAAATTGAGGAAGTAAGAGGTTTGGTAAGTTTGATGAAGCCCAACCTGTGATGGCTTCATGGCTGGGTCAGAACAACTCCAAAACTTTCTCTCCTGTGGATTTTTCACAGTGGGCAAAATCTATAAATAGCAATCCAACGGAGGAATAACAACCAACTGATGATTGATTACAATCAACACAAGCTTAAAATAGGTCATTAAACAAGTCAGGATGCAATTTTTTTTAACTAAGCAATATATAAATCCTTAAATATTGAATTATTGTATACAGTTTGGTATTGTCTAGCTCCTCCTTTTACTGGAATATTTCATTTAAAAAAAAGTCAAAACACAAGAACTGTAACTAGGAAACACTGAGAACAAGGTTTGGGGTAAAGTTCCTTTGCACAGTCAGTTTTCCACTCTGCTAAAGCACCCTGGCAGTTGATTGGAGGACAACAGCCAATGATGTCATCCGTTCAGAAGCCTCATAAACCCACACTGGGATCGGCCCATCTGATCCGAGCTGCAACCCGAGTGTTAGCGGCCAGGAGATCTGTGATGTCACTGATAAACAAATGGGCTGGAACCTCTCCGCAGGATGTAACTCACAGCTCGGAGGCCGTTCTAAGCCCTTTAATGACAATTAATGTCAACAGGACAATTAGTGCACATCCACTGAAGTGCTTAGCTGTAGATGGGCTGCCGGTGGATCGATCCGCCATACTTATCTGCAGATTGATTCAGACACGGGGAGGTTGGCCTCTCTTTCTCTGTGTCGGGGAGTCCTTTTTTTATTGCTTTATTGTCTTTGTATCTCAGTCTGCAATCATTAAAAGGCAGTAAAATGTAGCCGCATCTTACTCAGTTGGAAAATAATCAAAAAGTAAACGTATTTCAGTAAATCAATTCAAGAAGTGAAATTCATATAGACTGAATATATACAGAGTAGTTGTATCTTATAGCTGTTGATTATTGATGGTTTAAGGTAATAAAACCACAAATTCTTTTACAGAAAATTAACAATGTTAAATAAAAGTAATGTACATATAAATATTTGGTCAGTGTTTATTTTGTATGAATTACTGCATCAACGCAGCAAGTACCAGGTACATTTGTTATATTTTCATCTGGTGCAGTTCGCTTTCACACTGCTCAGGATCGAACCAACCAAACACTTTGAAAACCAATTCCTCACCTCGAAGAACCACAGAAGGAAACAACATAAAGACCTCTGAAGAAAACACTGAAGACAACCTCCTTCTTTATAAAATGCAAACAAAAATGGAGTGCTTTGAAATTTTAGCGGTTGTAAGATTTATTTTTGGTCTTTGTTGAAAAAAAACTACAAGCAATTTTTCCCGCTAGCACAAGACTCTCGCTTTTGTTTTGGTTCTATTTACCCAGGATGCCTTGCAAATATTCTGCTTCCTGCTTTTGGAGCGGTCTCCGGTCCACTTGGTATTCACATATGCATTTGAACCTCGCCAGAGTTCACGCTGAACTGAGACCGAGGGTTTTAGGTGGACCAGAATCCGCTTTTTGTTCTGCGTCAGACTTCGATTACGTGTCTCCACAAACAAACCGGACTTTCTAGACATAAAATGTCTTGGTAGTCTGTTGTGTTTACTGTGGGCAGTGATTTGTTTGTGTACCTTTTTTGTAAAATTTTTTCCTTCCACTCAACTTTCCAGTGATGTGCTTGGATACAAGACTTTGTGAACAGCCCACATCTTTATCAATTACACTTTGTGGTTCGTCCTTCTTGTGAAGGGCGTCGGTACCAAGTGCACAGTTTTCCCTCATGATTGTGTTGGCCATAGTTCTTTAATTAAAACAAAAAAGGTTTTTTTGCAAAATTGCAGTTTTTTTTGAGAAGCTGAATGTTTTATCTGCATGAGCCACAGTTACCACAATAAACAGGGCTAAACAACTATAGTATATAATTGTGTGCAGTCAATGTAGTTATGATTCTTAGGTAAAAAAAATCTAAATTTTAGTGATATTGAGATGTACCTACAGGAGCAAAATTGAACAGCCAGGATGATTATACTCTTTCTATTCTTCTCTACCTTTGGTTCATTGTGGATGGTTCCATTATCCAGTCCTCATCTCTCCTGCATTAAGAGACGACGGATGGCTCAGGGAAATGTTCGGGTCTATCGCTGAAAAGGAGCTGGATGTGAAAGGCTGTGGGATTGTTATTGTCAGGAGACAAATTCCAGGTGGCAAATTCCCGACATGCTTGCGCGCCGGGATCAGTAACCACAGACCTGCAGCCGCTGCCCCCCCTCCCGTCCAGCCCAGGCAACCCCATTAATTGTGTCCGACAGAGGGAATTGGTTTCAATTGACCCCCATTCAGCAGGCCTTTGACTGGCAGACAAAAGACACAGCCACGTGGAGACTAATGCTGGGGTTGAGCATCCTGGAGGTGGTCCAGGCCCCACCGGCCTCCTCTTTCCTCTCCCATGGGTCTTATCATGCATCGGCTTGATCACGCTCTGCATCGCTGCTGATTAAAACAAGCAATCACAAAGGATGTCTTTTGAACATATAGTGTGAATCTGGGATGCTCTGCAGAGTACCTACTCATGTGCTTTAAAGTCTCATTAAATTGTCCTATTTTACCCAAAATTAAGCCAGTTATTGTTGCTGGAGTAAAGACGTAAGCAAAAAGAAGTCAGATGTTTCTGATACTGGTTTTATTTATTGTAGTTCTTTTATAAGCCATTGCTTATTATAGATGTTTGCACAAATGAAGACAAACACAAAGGCTGTGGGTTCTGAGATGTACTTAAACCTCCATTTAAAAGACTTGTTAAAAAACAAATCAGTTTCACTAGTTTCTGTTTTGTTTTTTAGCTTAATTTGCTCAGAAGTCACAGTTTTTATTTCTTTTATAGCTCCTTTTCTCCACAGAATGGAGTTATTTTGCCTTTTTATCAAAGAAAATCCAATATTCAAAATCTGGTTTAGCTTTATTTGGCTGTTTGATCAATCTTAGAGCCATTTACTCCGTCCTGTAAACTCCACATCAAAATGTTAAAGCGTTTCTCTTTACTAAGCAGTATTCATTTAATAATAAATCTAGTGACTACTTTCCTGGTGAATTGGTTGAATTTTTAGTCATTAATAATGAGATTACAATGTGCAGCAATAACATAACACCTATGTGCTTGTCTTCAAATCAAGAGTAGTAGAAGAAGAAAGCTAGAAAAAGCACAACTTTAGTTTTACGAATGTCATCTGAATTAAATGCACGTCTTCTGGAGCAGCTTCCTTTAAACAAATGAGACTGAAGTAGAGATTTTTGGCCCTAATATTCAGCAACAATTCAACTGAGGAAGTCAGCTCAAACACCTCATATCAAATGTGAAGCACAGAAGTCAACTGCGAAAAAGATTTCGCAGAAGTCTTTTTCTGTGAAAAAGACTTCTTCTACTAGAATGTATTCTAGTATTTGCACTAGAATACATTCTAGTGCAAATACACTAGAATGTATTTGCACTACATTCTAGTGCAAATATCTTGGTGCACTTGCAATAAAACTAAACTAACTTAAACGTTACTGTTCTGCAAGATGCAGGAGATTATTTTAAGTCAATAATTTCTTAATCTTGAAGAAAAAGTTCTAGTTCCACTGGCACATTAACTCATGAGAAAATTTTCCCATGTTATAGGTGAAATAATCTGCCCCTGGATCTTTTCTAGATCAATTTTGAGGAATTACTGACGTAAAACAAGTTCTCGTATCTTTCTGAAAAGTTACTTGTAAGTTATTTCAAGTGTACTATAACATTTGCACCAGAAATTAGACCAAAATACTTGTGTGCTTTTGCAGTGTGGAGGGTTTATGATTTGGGTTTGCGTTGCAGCCTTGCAGTCACTGTCATGAACATGCAGTTCTCTGTATTCCTAAGTTTTAAATGCTGTTGTGGGACCCTAAGAGCGCTGTGGAGCAACAGCTGCAAGCCAAAATGAAATGCAAATTCAAATCACAAGTTGCTTTCTCAGTTCGGACTCTCAGCCAGTAAACCAAATCTTAACCAAATCAAACTGTTGTTGACACATTTATACACAAATAAGTATTTTGTTCTTGGCTTTCTACGCTTCAGGCAAGAAATTACAGCAGTATGTGTTTCAGGGAGAGTGTTGGTATGTGCATGTACTCCCCCCTCCCTCGATGTGGCCATGAATCAGCCGCGTCGATGACAGACTCGGGGCCCTGTGCCCAAATTCCCAGTATATTTAAAATCCCTCCTAATTAAACTTAATAGAATGTAAATTTAATATCTGCAGAGATTGTGTGCTGCTGGCCGGCTTGCTCCAATATAAGGATTGATAGAGGCCAGCGGGAGGGGTTAATTGCCGACTTGATCTACTGTCGCCCGGACATGGTGCGGGGCTGTTTTAATTGAGGCTGATCTGTTGGGCAGATTTCATTAGGCTCAGCTGGCCTCTCACTTACTGGATTAGCATCCCCCTGTCGGCATCAGCAGGAAGTGCAGAGGGAGGCCGGAGGGGGGGGGAGGGGCCAGACCGGGCATCAATCTCCCTTCCTTTGTCCTGTGTCCTTTCTCTCGCTTGAGCAGCATGAAATTAAAGGTGGGGCCCTTGACTATCCCTGCTGAAAATGAATGCTGTAAGATGCCTTCTAATGACAGACCACTGTGATAGATCATTCATTTTCTCACCGCGGAGCGCACACACTCACTCACACACACGACAATGTCAGGACAGATAAAAGCAAGCAGTTTTAGTGTAAGGATTAGATACGGATGTCATGTTTCAGCTGAACTCGGTCATGCATTGCTTTTAACTGTTTAAAAGCAGATTCAGTTTACATAGCAGTAATTTACAACAAATGTAATCTCAAGGGCCTTTATAGGAAAACAGGTCCAGTTAATTGACAGATATATAAAATCAAATCAATCTATTCATCAAGACAGATTTCTGTTTGTTTAATCACATGGTTTATGATCACAGCAATCCACAAATTGCTATAATCTACGAATTCTTGAGACCGACTCTAAAATAGCCTAAAACTGGCAATTTAATAAATCACTTATGCCTTAGTATGCATTAATGCACACAGTGGAAACCATCTTAGCTCTACTGCAAAACTAATTTCTTCAGTCTTCCTTACTTCCACTCCATAGCCAATCAGCACCAAGGAAAATTAATTGCGCTCCTGGATTGGCTGTTTTTCACGTATTATTGCAACAAAGTATTTCAGCTTTTCTAACTGCTTTTGCTTTGAAATATTGTAGATATATGACGAAATCTGCAAAGACTGAATTAAGAATTGACAGGGTATTCAATTTATATAAGTTTGAATTTGATCTTAGTGATTATACAGAGCAGTAAAATGCAGTTTAAGGTGATAGCTGGCCAAATGTGATCCATTTAAGGAAGTCCAGCTGGTTGCATTGAGTTATTGACTTTGCAGCAATCTCTCCTCCAGAGCAAGCATGTGGCGACAGGGGAAAAAAACCTGAGTGAGGTTATCATAATTCATGGATGAAGGGGTTAAAATCAGCCTTCTGCCTCAACCAGCAGAGGGTTCAACACAAACTTATGTTTTGTAGCCAATTCTTCTTCTGGCTATGAGTCTTTTCTGCTTACAGTGAATAAAAATGCAACGTTTAAGATTAAAAGTTTACATCAGACCAATTTTTTTTTTTTAAATGACAGAAATGCTTATGTGAATTAAAAACATGTTTGGTACCTGTTTCAAGGTTATTTTCATCTGACAAACAAGTCTCATCAGAAAGCATATTTCAGTTTACTGAGATGTTCCTGCAGGAGCTACTTCAGTGGTTTTGTCCACCAAATTGATTAAACACTTAAAAATATTGTTTTGAGGATATATTTTATGTTTCAAGTATCTAATGATTAAAGATGACATCACTGGCAGTACCACACCTGAAGATTTCACCATATCTGGGAGCATTTTAGTATTAAGAGTACTTCAGCAGCTGAAAAATGTTTCCTCTGTAAAGACAAGCCTCTTTTTTAATTATATCTTTATTCAAATGCAATTTTTTTGCTGGTTAGTTCAGTTGTGTGAGTTACAGTTTGTTTATGTATTTTCTAATGCTGAAGTGCAGCAGATGACATAAAGAAGTGCACATAGGGTAAAGGAAGTGAAATACAGTGTGAAAATGTGAAAAATTATTGTTTAATGTGGTTAAAAAATCCTAAAGATAATTGGAAAAACAAGCCTGAGTGAGGTTATCATAATTCATGGATGAAGGGGTTAAAATAAATGAAGGAGGAAAATGTAACCCCATGCTTGTTACCTTCAGCCCCAAGCCGAAACCCCCAGCAGTTCATCAGTTTGTCGACGGCCGCTGTCCTGGCTGCTGAACCTAAACTTGCTAAATAAATTTGTAAATGCAAAACAATCCCTCCCCCCTCTTATTCAGGCCCACCGCGGCTCGCATGTGTGTGCGCTGCCGGATCTGGCCGGCTATAAATCAAAAGGCAGTCGGTGTAATTAAGTGTACACTACATTAGTCAGGCTAATTAATTTTGGGGGCCATCCATCCATTAACCATCGGGCCAGCACTGATTGGGTCTCTGTACTCTGGAACCCCTGACACCGGGGACTCTCCATGGCTGCTCCTAGATACACTCACACAGATGTATATAAAGGAATAAATATGCCAACTTCGTTGTGATTTAGCTAAAAAGGGAAGCACATTTCAATAAATGGGACAGTTTTATGTATAAACACTTACTGGGCTGTATTTGAGTATTTCATTGCTCGGCCAAACTGTATTGACAAATCCTTTGCGTATAATGCCTGACCTACTAAATCAATATAGTTTGCTGTGAAACACAACCCTCCTAACATCGTCTTAATTGTGCTGGAGCATTACAGCTCATTTGTTTGCGACTCTGCAAGTCGAAGCAGAATTATTAGCCTTTATCCATGCCTATTTATTAGCCTCCCAGGTGATGCCTGTGGTGATATTTCCTCACAATACAATACAGACATTTTATCTGGCAAGAGGAGTCCAATCTATCACAATAAGGGCCTATTATCCCACTGATAACCCATCTGGATATAGAAGGAGACTATTCTCTCTAGAGAACAGCCCCTGTTCTCTCTCTCTCTCTTCTCTCTGTTTGCTTACTCTGCTAATGAATACAGCTCTGGAGACACAGAGGAAAGAGAGTTCAGCAATGAGGGCGTAACTTGAGCGATGCGGCTTTGATAGAAGCGCTGTCCATATAATTAAAACGCTGGCAAATGAAGAACAAGCAGTGGCTTCTGTTGGCGCTGCTCATTAACAACAGGCCATTTGAGCCCTGCGCCAGTCATGCTATTGCCATTGTGTGCCTGGAAGGGAGGGGGGCAACTGTGACTGGTAGCTAGGAACACCGTGCCAACGGTGGGACAGCGTGACAAACCAAGCCAAGAATGAGCGCAGAGCCTGGCACCAGTGGGGTGAGGCAACGTTGGCCTCACGGGTTGGTCCCAGTCAGGGACGTAACCCGAGTTACCCTTCAGTCCTTCACGGCTGCTGCAGACCCCATCTAGGTTTGTTTTTTACTAGTCCTAGTAAACAAAACTGAAGTTATTGTCTTTGGGCCTAAAGAGGAACGATCCAGAGTCAGCACAAAGCTACTACAAACTACTGATCAGGCCTGAAATCTGGTTCAACCAATGGATTCAGACATGAACATTCAGAGTCATATAAAGACAGTTACAAAGTCGGCCATCTGTCACCTGAAGAACATTTCCAGGATTACAGGACTAATTTTTCTTCAAGATCTAGAGAAACTCATCCATGCATATATTGAGTTGCACTGATTATTGCAAAAGTGTCTTAACAAGTCAACCAGATAGCTACAGCTGATCCTGAACGCTGCTGCTGGCGCTCTGACCAAAACCAGGTAGATAGAGCACATTGCCCAGTTCTAAAGTCCTTACAGGGATTACCAGTAGCTCAGAGTACAGATTTTAATATACTGAATTATCACCACAATACATTAAAGATCTGCTGTTGTTATATCAACCTTTCAGACCTCTCAGGTCTTCTGGTTCTGGTCTGCACCAGAACCAAACAAGGAGAAGCAGCATTCAGCTTCTATGCAACACAAATCTGGAAAAAAAAACTCCAGAAAGTTGTATGCAAAAGCAAACAGAAAACAAAAGGCCTGTTGTAGATTTGGGGTCTTATGTAATTTGAAAATCTTTGCTTTTTTCCTGCAAAGACTAGTTATGGGAACATAACTAGTTAATAAAAGTTTATTCTGTTATCGGTTAGAAACATTTTATTTGTTTCCTCATGTAAAAGGGGAAAATATATAAATGTCAATTTAACTCTTTCTGCTTGTTTTGTTCGATCAAATGTATTGTTTAGTTAAAATATATTAACAATGCAATTTTTTTTATGTATTGTAAACAATACATAAGCAATGTATTGTTTACTACATCAGTATTGTAACTAATGTATTTGATCAGAAAGTACGAATTCATATATTATACGTATATGAAATCTTGCTTTTGTAGCTTCTAAAAAGTTGCTAATTATGTCATAGTTTCCATTCTTTTAAAACAATGGTGGAAAACAAAAGTTTATCAGTGTTGCAAAAATGTTCTTGAAAACTTTGTATGGCAGTCCATCCATCCATCCATCCATCCATCCATCCATCTTCTGTACACCCTTCTTCCCTAAATGGGGTCAGGAGGGTTGCTGGTGCCTATCTCCATCTGCGTCCTGGGCGAGAGGCGGGGTCCACCCTGGACAGGTCGCCAGTCTGTCACAGGGCTATGGCAGTCCAAACTTTTTATAATAATTTAAAATAATACATGTTTAATTCAGATGTTGTGTTCTGCTGTCTGTAAAGTTAAATAAATGTGTTTTTGTGCCAACACTGATATCTCAAATCTAATCACGAAAAGAAAAAAAAATGGGATCCAATTTGAAATAATCTTGTTTCTCTTTTGCTTCTCAGTCATTTTTTCCTCAACAAAGCAGGTTCTGTATTAATCATCATATTTGTGTTTCTTTTGCTTTTTAATATTCAGCTTGACTCAATCTTTGAAGTGAATGGGAAAGGCCAGTGTCAGCCAACAGTGACGCTCTTATTTACTGCAGATGAAATGTGGCATAAACTGTGAGGGATAGGGATGCCTTTGTGCCTGGTACATAGTGTCCGACTTGTATGATGTCAGTCTATTTTTGACTAATGCAGTCCTCAGCCTTTGTAGAGCAGAGCACGGTAATTGTTCTATTTTGAAGGATGGAGTGGCTGCTCGGATAACACACGTTGTCCCCAGGGAGACCGGTGGGTTTCGTGCACAAACATTCACTGCATGCATCATTAATTCTGGCATTTTAATCATCCAATCATTGTAATAATGTACAAGCAAAGTATACAGTTTCTACTGACTTGCACAAGCATTTAAGCCCGTTGAAACTTTTTACATTTCGTTGCAACCACAACCTTGAAAGAACAACACAAATTACATTCAACTGTGAATTAGAAAGTAGATGAATCAGGGTGCTTTTACATCACGTCAATGATGTTAAAGTTGGATGAAATGTGACACGGTCATTCAGACTGCAGACAATTTGAAAACTATTTAACTACAAATCCAATTTAGCTTGATAAATGGAAGTAGCACAGATCAGATTTTTGGTTGGGAATAGATCAGACATGGGATGCTCTGCCTGTTGAGAAAAGCTGGATATGGGTCTCATAGCTTTAATATTCTTATTTATGAGTGGATTTTTATTCTGCTTTGACTTTTTTTTGTTTTCTGTAGCTTTAAATCATTTCCAAGTTCAAGATCAGATAAGAAAAGTTACAGATTCTGTTAAAGGAAGTTAGATTTAAACATGAGTCAAACAGTCAGCAGCAGAGTGATGTTCCTCCAGAATGGCTCATTGTAGCGCCGCTGTAAACCTGTTGTTGGCAACGCTGCCTTTTAAACTCCTCTGCCCACTGACATTAACAGTCGCCAGGCCTCATTCACACTCACGCGCAAATATCCCATCATATTTAAGAGGGCCTATTAAGGGCCGCATTGAGAATTCATAGGTCTCATGGTGTGATTTATCTGCACCGACCACGCCGCCGGGCCCTTTCAGAAGGCGTGGCTGCGGGTTTTGTCTTAGAGGAGGCCTAAACAATGCCGAATGGGTTCATTTCTCCAAGAAGGGCCTCCTCCTGTGCCGGGTGAGGGGGTGGCCAGTGAGAGCTGGGGCTGGCCCAACATCTGTTTGTGTCCAGAGCCAGGCGGGTCCGGAGCACAGAGCGCCCCGGCGGCCCCCTTCTCCTCTCCGCGGGGGTCTTTGTTCCCGATTTCATGCTATCACAGCAGCAGCATGTTTTCCTGCGCAGAGCTGTCAGGGGCATAAAGGGCCCTGAGTGGGGTCACATCAAGAGGGATGGGCATGAAAAATTGGTAAAATGTATCACAAAGCCCACCCACTAGAAGGTTGCCTAGCATCCCCCAACACTCTCCTGGGCTGAATCACACCTCTCTCCCTCACCCTGGTGGACAAACATTATTTGGATGAAATGGTGTAAACAAATTAAAGGCTGCTACTCAGAGTGAATCGATGTTCTCTGTGTGAAAGAAGGGTTTTTCAGTGTCCCCTCCCCGAAAATGAAGCCTGCCCTCTCTCCTGTACATTCTCAATAAAGAAAATCTAATTAAAAGGAAATCTTTTAATAACAATAATACTATCCTCTTACATAATAAATCCTGCTCTTTGCTATTTGTACTGCGCCATCAAAGTTATGTCTTTTTCAAGGCAAACAGAAATAAATGTATTGAATGCCAGCATAATAAACTCAGCGTGCTCCCATGCTTATTGGACCATCGCTAATCACAGATTGGCTCTTCGATGTTCTGTAATTGACTCAGCAGCAACAGATTGACTCGCTGTATGTTTCCTTTAATTGATTAACACTTAGCGGTGCAGCTGAAAAAGTAAATTAAATGAGTGTGCAGTGTTTTCAGGTGCTTAGCATGTGTTTATTTTATCATCAATGACCCTGCTCTTGGCTATATTTAAAAGTATTATATCGTCATTTGTGCAGCCTCAAGATAATTCAATTCACTTTTATGTCAGATGTTAAGAAATACGTTTAAAAAAGGAAGCAGAAAGTTGCCAAAAAGCAAAGTGTGACATTTAGACATTCAAGCTGGTGAATTAGTGCATAACTTGATGATCATCCAGGGGGAAAATGGAGATAGCAGTCTCCAGTTGGGCTTTTGTGTGTTTTTATCCAGTGGGTATAAAGGTCGGTGACCTAGCAAACCGAAACCTCACAAACCAATTTAAAAGCTCCCAGTACCTCTGAAGTTTGACAATTTGATTCCAATTTTTATTTTTCTTAAGGATAATGATGCATATAATAAGAAATGTGCTGCAGGTGCTTTAGTAGGGGTATTACTTCTGGCTTCTGGATTTTATTCAACACATGAAAAAGTTTATGGTTTTGGTCCATGCTTTTGTAGTGGGAATTCTTCAGGTTAGTGGATTGTTTGAGCAATAAAAACGTTGAACTTTTTGCTGTATTTGACCTCTTAATTACCAGAGCCAAACTCCGTCCTCCCCATCTGTCTTTATTTCCATTGGGCTCACCCAACTTTTTTGCACAGAGGATTTTTGTAGCAAAATCATCTGTGCACTCACTACAGTGAACCCCCATCTGCAAATACCTGAAATCTATGATTACTTAAGATCAACTATAAAAACACCTATAACTGCTTAGATTAATTGTTCAAACACCAAATGTACTTTGATATGTAAAAATACTCACTGTGGAAATCGACTTAGCACTACCAGAAGCTAACATCTAAAGTTTTCCTTAGCTGCACTCCTAATGGTGCAATCAGGCACCAACGAAAATGATTGGTGCTCTGACTGGTTTGCAAGTACTATCCAATAGTCTGTCAACTAGGTATTTTATCTTCCCACTTTACATTCTCTTTAAAATATTTCAAATATATTTTACAAAAAAGTCAGAATTAGTGAACTTGCAAATCCAATGTATATATTTGTCTTTGCTGCCAATAAGAAAACCACATACCTCTTTAAAAGATTTTTCCCCCCAAGAAAGAAATCTGGTCTATTCAGCTTTCAGTACCTAAAAGCAGAAAGCCTATAAATTATTTATATTTCCTACTTTGGGTTTTTCAGCTCTAGATTGGGTGCAGTTTTGTCTGTGTATTTGCTTTCTCAGTTACTGGATAAAAGTTTGCCTGTATACCTGAGATGTTAAAAAGAAAACAAGATTTACCCATTTGGAAACAAATGCAGCGAACATTTAACCATATGGCTGCTGGACAATATAAACCCGCCCAGCCTCATTGGGAGTTTAGGAGAGTGTTAAACAGTCTAGCAGACATCTGCCGCGGTTGGTTTTCAAAGTGCTGACTTAAAGTGGCACGGGAGGTTTCTCAGATTAAATCTCTCATTAGGTTTTCTTTGTACAGGTGGCTGTAATGTGTCAGGAACCTTGCCTGAGACAATGTCCTCTTCTTGCTTGGGACTAATATGCCTCAGGAGAGCCAACCCTCTTTTTACTGCCACTGTTTTTACACAGAAGAACGGCCACAAAGAAGCATCTGGTGGCCTTTTTTTTTGCAGAGAAAGCTTTTTCTTGGCCTTTGTGTCTGCTGCTTGTTGGGAGCATATGCTGGAGAACTGGAAGCAGAGATCAGGAGCTTTGGGGAATTTCTCTTCTTCAGGATGTCTTGTTTAAGTTGCTGCTGTTTTGTTTGTTGGAAACTTTACTGAGAATCACTGGAGAAAACTTCCAAATAGTTCTGTCTTAAGAGCTCAGATGGGTGGTGTGTGCTTGTGCGTGTGTAGCCCCCTGAATAAAAGAAGGTCATGGGGGTCAAAGTGATGAATTTTTATAGGCCTGTTCTCTGTGTTTCAGGCCTGTCCCTTTCTCTGCGCGCTGCACTGCTTCTCAAAGACAACCATGCAGGGCAATTTGTCCTGCAGGGCTCTGCAGAATGGGCCAGCAGAGGAGTTAAATGCCAGGGACACACACGCACACACGCATTCAGGTTCCCTCACACACACATAGAAACCCTTGGTCCTGTTGTCCTGAATGATTTGTGGCCTGTCCGTTATCCATTTCGAAAGGACAAATGCTTTTGGTGGATTTCTGAAGGTAAAGGCAGAATGGCAGCCCTCAGTGCTCGCCTTTTGTTTTTAGAGAAGTTTCCCAGATGTTATAATGCACAAGATAAATAGGGCACATTATCGATGCTGCGTACGCCCTCTTACCTCTCCGAGCTTGGTTTTGGTGAAGGCGTGGCGAGGTGGAAGACCTCCTACGATGCGGACACCGCCATGAGCTCTTAGCATCAGTTCTCACATCGTCGAGCGAGTTCATGGGAAGGGGCTAGCATAACTGAGGGTTTACTGGGGTCAGCTGCTGACCAGCAGGTCACACAGAGACTAACTTTGCGGTTGATAATGTGTCCACTCTCACCTCTCTTCCATGTTGAATCTTCTCCAAGCTCCATATGTGTCAATAATGAATCCGCTGTGCTTGGAGGCATTAAATTAGCTCGCCACAAGCAGAGAGGAGAGAATAACTCTGGCCAGAGTCCAGCCAGATGAGGTGGGAAGGGTCACAGCTGATTTACTGGCCATCCTCTGTAATAGCTTGTAGGAAAGCAAGAGACCAAATTTGTTGTTACCTACTCAAGCTGCACTCTTTCACCCCATTCATGTTGATGATGAGGAACGGCAGCGAGTGGGGAAAAAGTGATCGCAGTGCAAAGCTGGATGAAGCCGCCAAACCTTAAATCTTCTGGCAGCGCTGCTTTGCATGTCAGCAGACAAATAATGGTACATTCTGACAATGCCACTGCCCCTGCTGACACAGAGTCGCCCCTGTCCAAATTCTCTGGTAATGAAGAATGAATTGTTAGCTCATTCTCCACTCCTCTCTCTTGCTGCACACATACTTCACATCTCATACTTTTTCATGCTAACTGATATTAAGGGCACACCCATAGTTTGGTACCCTTCTTCTACGCTAGACCTTTGACTATTGAGAAACGATTACTTGTCGGAGGCGTGGACTCTGTTGAAGTTTTAAATGACATTTGGTTTTGGTGTAGGTAATGCACCAGATTGATTGTGAAGGAAGCTATGAAGCTTACCAAAAATTGCGTCCATTGTAAACAACTGTCCTCTTGCTCTGAATTTAATTGCTCAATATTTGGAACCATGTCCAACTCAAACTGAATGGCTTTGTTCACTTCTTCTGATGTCTTTGCCAAACTACAATAGACTGACTAAAATTCAAAACATGCTTAAACCTTGTCATCATTTACAACTACTTCTTCTGTTCGCTGATTGGCCAGGATCTAATCCATTCTGAGAAGTGAAGCTCAATAGGACAAATCCCAGAAGAAAAACTGAAGGGAGAGGAGAATCAAGTGGAATTGCATTGGAAGGCCATGGCTAGGCTAGCAATTCTCTAAAGTAGTCCACACCAAAACAGTGCAAGATTGATTGACTGACAACAATACACTAGAGCTTCACCACTCAACTACTTGTCTTTTAATGGATTTCCTTTGATATGTCAGCAATGTGATGGAAGCAGTGTAAAACAGGCAACACAATGGGCAATGGCTGTGATTAACATAACCAACATGGACCGAATGGCTTCATTTACTTCCTCCTCTTCCCTTGTCAAACTACAACTATTGCAGACTAAAATCCTTAAACAACGCAGAAAGCCAATATCTGATTGGCCCGGTTGAAATTCATCAAGAGCAAGTACAAATGTGGTTGAGTCTAACACCGTCCTAAGATTGAACAAGATTGGTCTCAAGTAGGACAGCCATAGACACTGGTCCTTGAAGACATCTGGACACCTTTGATCTGGATGAAGAAGACCTTTGGAACAACATTTTTTGAACAGATAAGACCAAAGTAGAAATGTTTGACCATAATGCATAGCACCATCTTTAGAAATGACCAACTACAATACATAAACCCAAACACCCAAGCACAGTGCTGGAGAATTAATGATTGGAGTCATACTCTTTCAATGATTGCAGTTTTTTCATCTTTCTCTTAAGTCTAATGAGTTTGTCTTCTTCGAACTGGTGACTTCTGACCCTTTTGTGAGTCGTTTTATGGCATTATATCAGGATTTCCTAAATGTTTCAGCTGGACACAGTGGATGGCGTCCATTGGCCAGCAGTGCCATCCACATAAGGCTTGTTTGAGTGCTGGGGGTCTGGACCTTGGTCTTTGAAGTGAGACAGATTGCTTTTAGCTTGTCTTCTTGGAATAGAGAGCTTCCTCCTTCCACAGCCAGGAGATTATCCTCCATCGATGGACAAAGCCAGTGCTGTTCTCAACAGCACCTCCAATCTGTGGCCCTCTACAAACACTCAGTGCTGACCTCTGACCCATAATGCTGAATCACCCAGCCATCTCCACCCCCACTGCTTGTTAATATTTTCCCATTGCTCTCCTTCTTGTCCCTCCTGCAAGCTAATAAGCAGGCATCAAACAAGGAGTCAATTGCAACCACACAAATTATGTTATTGGTCGTAATGTCATTTAGGTTGATCAGCTTCTACATGTAATACATTTAAGGAGCAGCAGCTTTGAAGGGAGCTGACTGTTCAGAGACTCTGCAGGAACACCTGGACCAGCCAGGCAGCTGGCGGTACCAGGAACACATCAGTGCTCTGGTATGGCTTTAAGTGACAGCACGGGGTTCTCATTTTCCCCATCTCCATGGTTGGAGTTTGCTGGCCAGATCTTATGACAGGAACACCGGGGATGAGTCGAAGCTCCTGGAGGTTTATCCCGTGCTTGAATGAGCCATTTGGGAGACCATAGGTTAGCAGTGATCAATTGTGTGCAATCACCCGTCTGCGGCTTCACTGATACACTGATTGTTCCATCGTTGAACATATGGATGGATCAATTGTTTTAATGTGAGCTTGCAGGACTATGCAAATGTACAAAGCCGGGTAGCTAAAGGAGAGCCTGCATCCGTATTGATCCACCAAACTTTAATTTGTTAAAATATTTTCCTCATTAGGCTCTTGTACATGTAAGATCCTCCTTCTCCTGCGTCTGTGATGTTATTCCTACAGCCCAGCTGGAATCATACATTACCCTGAAGCTGAAATAATTGAATTCAGCCAGGATTCCAAAGAGTAATCGTTCTTGGAAAAGACATTTTCCTACAAGAAAAGGAAGCATTAGCTAATTGTTGAACTGTCCTGGCCGAACTCTCCTGGCACAAGCTTGAGGCTCACATAAATACAAAATATATGGAGCTATCTTATTACCAGGACATCCACTTTTACTGTTTTTACTCTGCAAATTATGTGCATGATCTGTGAGTTTATAGTAGCCTGCAAAAGTATGCATACCTCTTAAACCTTATCAAAATTTGTAAGAGTTCAACCACACAACCTCAATGTATTTTACCAGAGTTAAAACAGTATTGCACAACTGTGAGGAGGAAGCATGTGTTTTCTTTATTTTCTTAAATAAAAATCAGAAACACTGGTCAACAGTGTGCAGTTTTCTGTTCATTCTTCTTTCAAAGTAGCTCAAACTGAGTTAGCTTTGATGGAAAGTGTTTGTGAACAAAAACGTCCATAAAGGTCTGATTAGTGGAGTACATGCCTAAATGTAGTGAACTGCATTCATACTAGATAAGTTAAAGACAGATGGCCTCTAGTTAATTATCAGGTGACTACTGAAGGCAGGTGACTGGCTGCAGGGTATTTTATTTGGGAATATGAACGCAAATTAGGGATGCACCAATCCACATGTTTCACTTCTGATACAAATATCTGAAGTTTAGTGTCAGCTGATTCTGATCTGATACAAAAAAACAGTGCTGAAATGACTTAAATAAAAAAATTTAAAAAAACCCACAGACACTTATGCATACTTAAATACATGAATAGCTTCACCAATTTGGACAAACATGTAAAAACAATACAACTTTAATTAGTTCAGTCAGTGCAATTAGGAGTAAAACAGACAATCTAGAATGAAAAATAAACTAAAACTGACCAAAACATCAGGTTGACTACCTTGGCCAAACAGATACAAATAAACTTCAACAAACCTTCTTTTGAATACTTTAGAAAGTGCAATTAGGAATTCTAAATCTAATGTAAGATAAATAATAAAGCATGATGTTGCGCATAACACAAAGCATAGATTTAGACTGAATAGATCTGCCCTTATGGCTATATATATATATATATATATATATATATATATATATATATATATATATATATATATATATATATATATATATATATATATATATACATATATAAATAATCTAACTTGTTGAAGTTTATTTGTATCTGTTTGGCCAAGGTAGTCAACCTGATGTTTTGGTCAGTTTTAGTTTATTTTTCATTCTAGATTGTAGATTCTATATATATATATATATATATATATATATATATATATATATATATATATATATATTGGTCACCAATATCTCACATTGTCGCCAATATCTGATCCGACTCAAATATTAATATTGAATCTTTGTTTCTCTGACACAAATCTAGGCATGTTTCCATATTTTTCAATAATTAGAAAAATGTCAATAACCACGCACAATTTTCCTTTCACAACCTTCTGTTGGTACATCACATAAAATCCCAGTAAAAACAATTAAGTGTGTGGCTGTAAGCTGACAAAATGTGAAAAAGTTCAATGGGCCTGAAGGCTTTTGTAAGGTGATGAACGTATACGTTCATTGGCATTTCAAAGCTCTTTTTTGCCTGTGGATTTGATGGGAACTGAAAGATTTCTGGGGATTTCTAAAAGGTAAAGGATTCTCATTTGGAAGGATTCTTGTCAAACTAACAAGGTGTAATTAAGAAAGCAAGACAAAAGTGATTTTTTTTTTCCTCCAGGCTTTTGCAAAAGGTTATTTTTTTTTATGATTTCTATTAACTAAAATGTGTTTAGTGCTGACAGTAAAGCCATCAGTGACAACAAAAAGGACTTTATGTGATTGTCTTTGCTAAATGTGGCTACAATGACTTTTTGACAGGGAAAGCATCTCTTGCCCTTCTCACTAGCTCCTTCTTTGGCCTATTCATTGCACAAAGCTGCTTAAGCACACTTAAGCGCATTAGCATTTGGCTGCCAGGGGACCATATTGACCCAGTATTTGGATGGCCTAAATGAGTGAAAGATGGAGCGATTTGTTGGGGCTTTAGAAATTTCCTTTTGGGAGTGGGGGGGTACGAAGGAAGCGTTGGAGCGGTGAAGGGGTGGGGGGTCGTCTTCAAGGAGTTGTTCCACTTTCTCTCAGGGCACAGTGTTTGTTCTAATCTGGTGTGCCATTTCTTCGCGGCCGAAGCAGGTCTGATTTGTGACATTTCAGTCTAAAGAGCCTTTTTCTGCCGGCTATATTGGCTTGACCCGATTATCTAATCTGTGCTTTGAATTTCAATCAGGTTCCCCTCAGCCTCTGCTGTGTGCTATGGGAACCTCTGGCTAAGGGATTTCCTTATTCAGCTTTCTTCAAACACAGATGGCCGAATGTTTAACTAATTGTTAAGAGAGTTGACAAAGCTGAATTTAACCCTGCACACAGTCCAGGGGCTCAGTACATAGACCGGATAAAGAGGAGGACAGTAAGGTGGGAGTTTGTGGGACGGTTCTTTAAAGCAGGCATTTGAACGCAACACAGTGTTGAGGATAAATTAACATCTGTTTAACAGTAAAACTTGCTCAATGTGTGCGTTTTATTAGGCTTCTATATAGACTTGTGATCGGCAGTTAGTATACTTAAAGTATAATTTATTTCAACCTCTGGATTCTAGGAAGGAGTGATGATGAAACATAAAGCATTAATGATTTTAAACTGCTGTAATTAGATATATATATATTTTTTTTTTATTGTGTATTTGATAGAAGAATCAAATATTTAGCTTCTGGCCTTTCCAAAGACCTAAACTTGTTTGAGAGTTTGTTGACTACAATGAGAATGGAAAAAATAATAAATTAACCAGTTTAAACTAGGAAGCGTGTGGTTGACTTGAAACTTGCTAAGCGACTTAGCACCAAATTAATGGAGAAAATCTGCAATAAATCTTAACTTCTGGGCCCAAAGCTTCCAACCAGAACTCTGTGTGTGTGTTTTTGTTTTTCACGTTTTCATGATCGCTCACTCTCTCCGTCTTTGTCTCTTCCAGCATCTGTGTTCTACCGGCACCCTGGAGGCCATCACAAACACCAACAATGATGTGGACAAGCTAATATTCAGAGAGACTAATAACGACCGAAAGGTTAGTTCTCTCTCACTTACCTGAGTCGCTCTGTGAAATGTTGATGATCTGTAATTAGGTGTAAAACCTGTTTTATTGGACCGTTCTGTCGTTCCACATTTCTTCTACCTGTCCTTCTTTAGTAAAGGTGAGGTTCTGCCTCACCTCAGCAGTGGATAAGGCAGTCCTGCCTGCCTGCGTTGCTCACTGATGTTAATTAATTCTCTAATTACTGAGTCCTCTTCTCATTATTACTGCCATTAATCAGAGCACATTTCCTCTCTTCCCTTTCGTTTAGGTTATTCTTGAAGTTGAAAGGAAGAGTTTCAATTACGTCGACCCGAACATTTTCCAGGCAAACAACGGGACTTCGGTAAGTCCGGAGCCTTCATACGCTCAGCTTCCCTCTCATCTTCTAGGAACTGACAGCAATTTAGATTTACCCTAACAGCTTCATGTTAGGGTTTTCACTATGATAACTGCAGCCACTGTTTATAAGGATTTAAACTGATTATCTGTGAAATAGAAGATGAAAGAGGCACGGTGGTTTGAAGAGGTTTCAGTGAGGCTAGAATAGGCGCATGCAGAATGAATGTGTCACTGACAAACGCCCTGCATACAGTAACTTTGTCCTAACAAGATTTCGTTGGAACATTAGTCATTTAATCCTGTAGGACTTATCATGGATAAGACAAGCAATCTTTGTCTTATTATTTTGGTGTTATTGGTTTAATAACCTTAAGACCAGATCTTTGTTGGCAAACCCAGTTCCAGGGTCCCACCAGTGCTAATCGGAGCCGCCTTAGAACTGGATTTGCCAGCTCTGGAGGATAGATTTAGGATCCGTTCTTGCAGTTCACCTTCATGGACGGTGTTTGAACCCGCATGTCTTTGGAGTAACTTTGTGTCCACACAGGCTGTGTTAAGTATGTGCAGCTGAAAGCACCTTTTACATTCCTCTGCTTTTATATGGCTGTATATTACATTAAGTAGTTCAAAGTCGCAGCTTGTTAAATTCCCCAGGAGCTATGCACGCGCACACACACACACACACACACACACACCTTCACATCAACAAAATGAAGCATGAAGCCAGAGCTTATTAATGCTGTTTGACTCATAATATAAAAAGTTAATATAACCCCCTGGGCAATAAATCAGCAGTCATTTATGAACCTCTAAAGGTAAAATAGCTAAAAATCATCAGACATAAACTACATAAACAAATCTAAGCACAATCGTGAAGAAACAAAGTGATTAGAAAAGAACATAGCAGGAATGCTGTTTATTATCCAACACATAAATATGTTAAATGAGTTATTTCAAAATTATATACACTTTACATTATTAGGATGAATTCCTTCCACCTTAATCATTGTTTTATGGATGAAAACAGAAAGTCCTGGCTGGATTATAAGCAGGCAGCAGATGGCCCAGCATTTGTTTTCCTTCTGGTAACTAAAACCTTTCTGTTTTATCACCTTTCACCTCTTTTGTAAAACCCACATGCAGTTTTTCTTTCTTTTTTTTTTTAATTAATTATTATTATTTTTTTTGCTCCTGTTTGGTTAGGATGGATTTTGATGTGAGTTTTCCCTGGAATAAGCTCAGGTCAAGTTTATTTGTACAGCACATTTCAGGAACAAAGTAGTTCAAATGGCTTTACATTATAAAACATCATGTAAAGCAATGATGAAACAAGCAATAAACATTACATTTTGTCAAATGCCATCAAAATTATCACGCAAATATACATCAAATATATTTATCAATCTTCCACTTACTATGAATTGAAGACATCTGCAAAAAGGAGGGTTTTTAGTTTGTTTCAGACCAGAAGACCTGAGTAAATTTAAAAGTTAATACAACAACAGCAGGTCTTTACTGTATAAACAAAAGTACGCATGAATTTCTGTAGATTTTGTTGAAATATTAGTCATTTAATCCTGTAAACGTTCGTCAGGTGATAGAAGGCCAACTTTGTAATCGTCTTTATGTGTTTCGGAAAGTTCAGGTCTGAGTACTGAACCTAAGGAGAGGTTAAAATTTACCATTGAGCTTTAAAATGTGATAGTACTTGTAAACCCTGGTATTCATTGTAGTGGCAGTATTACAGAATATGAGCTGGTCTGTGAAACAGTTGCTGCAGGAGGTTGATGTTCCCCCCTCTGCCTTCAACTTCACCTCCTCCTCCTCCCTTCCTCCCTCTCCACTTCCTCAGCAAGCCAGACAAGATGGATGACATAATGGGGGCATCAGAGATAATCTGATGGTCATGGTCTAGTTAAACACACCGTGTTATGATCCTTATAAAACAAACTACCTTTCCAAAAGGATAAATGTCCCGCCTCCCGCTCCTCCACTGGGGAGGGGTAGAGGAAAAAAATCCATTGCATCCTTCATCAACTGCAAGACTTGTACCAGCTTGACAGAAATTTAATTCGAGGCAGCTCTTGAAAATAATTATTGTATTTTGAGAGGAGTAATCATTGGCCGGGACATGATTGAATGTGTCCATGCCTATTGACTTTTGCTATGATTAATAGGTTTGTTTAGTCGATATTCCCATCGAAATTGTATAATTAATTATCCCCGGCGCTGTCACGGCAGGACGATGGAGAGCCCTGATGAGTATTTGGGAAGATTAAATTTTCCAGGCGCTCACAGCGTCAAGGGGCACCATGGGGCCTTGCTCCGGCGGAGGGATGGGAGGAGCGCGGCGTTAGCTTGCACGCTTGTGTGTGTCCGCGCACACATCTGCACTCCTGCAAATCAGTTTCCTCCCTGCAGCACACACCCGTGGCTCAGTCTCTCTCCCCCATTCGCATTGATTTTGTTTCACTATCTCTTTATTGTAACTTTATCAGTGTGGTGTTGGCAGATGGGGGACCAGGATGTGTTTGTGTTGTGATGAACCTTCCTGTCCGGCGTGCCTCTGCTCGTCATGCTGTTGGCGTCGGTCCTCGGCATAACTCACAGACCAGGAGATGTTTTAAACAAGAGGAGGAAATGCTCCTCCTGCCCAGAGTTCGCCTGTTGCTGCTCTAAGTGGCACTTCAGAATCGATGCTAAATAAAATCCAACATTAAGGGATTTAAAGTGATCCTGCAGTAGTTCTGTCATTTAGTTTGGCTGGAAAATGTTTGTGTCGCTTTATCAAAATAGATGGCTCTTTAGTTTTACGTAAATCTCCTGGTAGAAATTAAATTTAGAATATGTCATTTTACATTTTCAGTCCATTGTATCAGGAATCGCTTCACTAAATCACCAAAAGAAGTGAAATAGTTTGCAGATTTATTGTACCAGCAGTAAAATTTTCTCCAGAGACTTCATCAATTAGCTCTTTTCCGGGCAAAAACTAAATAAAGACTCATTCATATTAATGATGCCTGTGATTTCAGTGAATAAAAAGTGAGATGAACGTATTAGTATTGGTTCTGGCTCAGTTTGTCTCTTCATGCCTCCAGTTTCTACCTGCACTTTACTTCATTTGATCACTTTTTCCTTCTAATTTGTATCTGTAAACAAAACTATTTACTTAAACTTATTTTTTATTGTAGTTGATTATTTTTCTGTAAATTATGAAAATATATTGTCATAAACATTTTCAGTTCTAACCTGCTGAGTTTAAGAGTGACCTGGCCAAAAATGGCACAACATAAATTAACATCAATAACAAAACAGACAATAAAAAAATATGAAGTGCAAAGAATCTGACAAATAAAGGGCAGGGATAATTATTGCAGTGACAATTTAAGATTTAAAACAGAAAGATTTTTAAAACAGATCTGAAAGCTTTCAATGAAGCAAATGAAACTGACAGTTTCAGGTTTTCACAGAACTTAGAAAATGACTTCAAGTCATTAGTTTTCGAGGTAAAACAAACATGTGGTACAAATTGACATTTAGCTGGAATAAAACATCAAGCAGCATAATTCAGGTCCAAATGATTAAAACTAAAAAGTTAGTAAAGGATGAAGGGGAGAGATGACCAATATCAGCTCAGTTCGTTCTACTTTTGGTTTTGGAATAAGTTGAAAAACTAGAGAATGAAATCCTTCCAGTTGATCAAATACAATCATAAAGAAAAAATTAAAACACATAAACAAATCTACAAAGTACCAATGGACATTTAAATAGAATATGTAACAAATGAAAACAAACTGACAAATATAAGTTTGAAGCCGAAATATTCAAAAAGAGACGCTATCCAGGAGACAACCTAATTTTTAACCAATTTTTCTAAAGTTTATTTTTCTTGAGGAATGCTAATTTAGAGAATGAATTACCAATTTGTTGAGTTTAAATCCCCGGACATATTGAGTGTTGGTTTTGTCCAACAGGCTTAAACATTTAATCAAAAATAATGAACAGCATTTTAACTGCACAAATGATTTATTTCTATAGCATTATGTCAAGCTTATCCTGATAGCTGTGATGCATATAAACTGTTTTAATTTGAGACTACAGCTCTCAGTACAATAATTATATTTGTTTACAAATAAATATAGTATGCGTGTTTTTAAACCCTTTTCAGAATAGAAAATCTAAATAAAGTTATAAATGTTATTGTGTTTCTGTGCATTGCAAAATAGCCCCTTAAAAGGTTTTTCTCCTTATGTCTTAGACGACTACAGTACATATAAATATTGCAAATTTAATTAGCTAAAACTGAGATTAAAGAAGATTAAAGTTTGACTAAATCTAAATGACATTTTCGTCCTGATGGAATGATTCCTGCTGCAGTTTTTCTGGGAGTGGCTCCTTCTGTTCTCACTCCACTCTCCCGCTTCGCTCCCGCACCAGTGACACTTTTTATATCGCTTTTCCACACAAAATAATGAAGATACTATAAAAAGAAGTGGGAAAAATATGGCCACCTCAATGAAAGCCAAGAGAGATGGGTAAAAATCAAATTAAATGACCTTTCACCCCAGCAGTTATTGATGGTCTTCAGTGGCAGCAGGTGTTGTCACAGGGAATATTTGACAATGCGTAAATCAAAGCACAATTACAGGTGGTGGACATGCTCAGAGACACTGCATTGCCCCATTTTTTATTTTTTATTTTTTTCCCGTCTCCTTAACTATCGGCATCGATCTGATTTAGGAGGGAGCGGATCATCCGAGTGCAGTCAGAAATTTGAGCCCATGACAGGGTAGTTTTTGCCCTGACACTTCCTCATCTTTTTCTCTCCTGGCGTTATTGCCGGAGCGACATTATCTCGCACCGACCCTTCTCCACAACTCCCAAGGTCATTTCTGGTTGACAAACTACAGCCGGCTTTATAATGTCACAAGCCTTGAACCTGTATAAGCCGTGTTTTTTTTTTTTTTTCTTTTTATTATTTTAAGCTGCCGACCCAGTAGAGCAGCGGCGCATAATGCCTAATCGACCTGGGATGAAATGTAGTGTGAAATTTCCGGCCGCAGGGTTTTCCGTTCATCTGGATGAATAACTCAAGATTCACTTAAGGAGCATGCTCATGATGTGCGTACACACAGCCATATGTTGCTCATCCTGTGTCACTTTGACTCCACCATACTTTACAGCATGAGCTGGTGTCTCCTATAAAAACATAGTCAGCAGTAAACACATATATAAACTAGTTCCAGGCCAGGATGTGATGACCTTGAATAATGTTTTCAAAAAAAATATAAAGCCGAAGTAAAGAAATTGATTGAATCACTTTTAATTAAACCAGAAAAGCAACAATTATTTTTATTTCTGCTAAATTGAAATGGGCATCTGGAATTGTATTTGTCTATAGGTCAAAAATAAGAATTGGTAAAAAATTTAGATGTAGTTTTTAGCTTAGCCGATTACAGTACATTGTTGCCATTCAGTTACAAACTGTTAACGTTTGTTTTTTTTCTCAAAAGTAGCTAAATTAAAGTAGCTCCCTTGCAGCCAGCTTACCGGCAGTGTGTAGCAATATGCTAGTGAGGGAAGGTGTTGAGTTATTCTACAAATAAATTTGGATCCATCTCATTAATGGAACGTCAAAGATTCAAATATTCTTCAAACATGCATTAAAGCAGTGGTTCCCAAAAAATCCCCCCCCCCCCAAAAAAAAGAAAAAAACAAAATCAACTGGGCACACACGTCGTTCAACCAGACATAAATCTTTACTCATGTTTAGTTTTCAAACTCCACTGAATATTTCACACTTCAACAAAACACACTACAAACCATCTTTACTGTGAAACACTTTTGTGTAACTGTTTTCTTTTTTTTCATTCATCCATACTGCTTTCTGCGCCCCCCCCCTGCAATGGCACTGCACCCCCTCTAGGGGGCACGCCCCACACTTTGGGAACCACTGCTTTAAAGAATCCAAGCTTCACTCCAGATATGCTTTTGATGAGGGAGTAACTATAACATGACATAGAGCTGAAAAAAGGTGATTTTATATAATCCCCCATATAAAAGCAACGAGTCAGACCTTGACGACATTAATTTACCCAACTTGTGTAAAGATGTTCCCTTCAATGTGTCACTAACAGATATTCTAGGGTCATTTTCACTCACCTTGAAGGTTTTAAATTATTTTTTGTGAGATTGAGAACCAACATTTGCAACTCAGCATTGTTGTATTAGTTTGGCTGAAATTCCAATAAAGCAAAAAAAAAAAATAAATAAAATACTGGTTAAGCTTTTCAAACACATCCTCCAACATGGTGATTTAGGGAGTACAGCAGAGCGTGGGGCTGCATCCTCTGCTCTGCCATCCCTCATCCACAGTGTGTGAGTCTCTCCCGTGACCCCCGACCCCCCTCCCCCCCCATGGCGGTGTGAGTTTGATGAATGCGGCACATCTGCCCTCCCGAACCGCTGAGACTCTGTCTGGTAGGCCGCCGCGGCTGCAAGTAATGGCTGCTGTTCTACACCACTGCCACGTAATCACACCCACGAGCACGGGCGAAGGCTTGCACGGGAGTCGTTTATGAGCGTGTGCAAACAATGCAAAGACATGAATATGTCACTGCAGATTGGAGACACCCCATACCTTCCGCCGGTGTAATAATTCCCGGACGTCCTTCCAAATATCGGGCATGTGCGCCGCATCGTCTCCGTTGATGTTTCATTATGTACCCATCAACATATTGTCAAGTTTAATGCAGCAACATGATGTCATTAACGTCAGGCTGGCTATACAACCGCTGTCAGACTCACGGCGGAGGATGTCCTCGTCAGGCCATAATTGTTTCCCAATGTCGGAATCATTTTCGGTAGCGTAAATTACCAGCAAATCAACATGGCTGCCCTTCATCTGCATGTCTTTCTGTCCGAACGGGAAAAGGGGGCGGGGCTGGAACGAAGTCCGCAAGGGGTTGCTGGGAAACGCGGCTGTCAGTCTCACAGGGAGGCAGTCATGCAGGTGCCCTGACTACCTGTTCATCTCCCAGATAATTAATGTGTACAAGGATCTGCTAATTGCACTTTTCACTAATGATTTATGGGTTTTGTGAAAGGTGGGAAACTGGGGGAAGTGTGTGTGTACACTCTAGTGAGTGAGTACAGCTGGGTGAGGAGACATGATTGATGAAGAGTGAGTGGATGCTGTGTTGTTATAGAGAGACACACCCCAGTTGGAGAGAACTGGTGACACACACACACACACACACACACACACACAGTTGGTCAACTGGCATCAATATCAAGGTATGTAGGAGTAACTGAATGGGCACAAATATGAGATGATCCAGTTTGACTCTTTCTCATCCTCGCCTTCCTGTGACTATAAGCCCAGTTGATGAATGGGTATTGACTTCTTAGCTGAATCGGATAATGCTGTGTGAATTCAAATAAACTCGACTGTCTATGAGTTTGATAAAGTCTGGCACTGTTTCCAAAGGAAGGTGGTTCTGATATTGTTGGTAGGAATTTAGATGGAGATTGGAAAAATAACTGATTCCCAACTTTATTCCCATCCAAATCAACTCAGGATCCAACCGTCCATCTTTTCATTTATCCGTTTGTCTTCCTATGGTTTTTAGAGAAAAGGCAAATTTATTACTATAGCACCATTTATTAACAAAGCAATCCAAAGTACTTCACAGAAACAGAGTAAAGAATAAAGTTTTTTTTCGCACCTGATCGTCTAATAGACTTGGCTAGGTTGGGGACCAAAACTGCAGCATTTGTTACAGTTTTGCTTTCACACTGACTGTGTCAAACAAAACCCTTTGGAAAAACCTGTTCCCCTCCTTGCCTCTGGTGGCGCTGCACCTAGAACCACTGATGGAAACCATACAAAACCCTCTGAAGAAGCCATTGACTTTCTTCATGAAATAAATGGAGCGGCATCAGAGTGTAGTGGTCATAGGATTTCTCTTTTGTCTTTGGTAAAAGATGATGAACCATTTCTCCCGCTGGTGCTAGGCTTTTGTGTTTGTTTACGTAGTCCACCATAGTCCGCTTCCTGCTTTTGGACTGGCCTCCAGTCCACTCGGCATTGACATATGCATTCCAACCACACCAGAACTGAAGCCTGGGTCTGTATGTAGACCAGAGTTTATTTCACACACATCAGAGTTTGGTTACACAGTCACACCTCCTCAAACTAACCAAACTTTCTGGACAAACAAACTAGAGTTCGATTAAAGTGGACAAAACAGTTTAATTTTAGGGTGTAAATTCCCCCTAAAATAACAGCAAAAAAAACCTCAATCTTGTTTTTCTGATAAAATGGTGGAATTTGTCAAGTTCTTTGACCGAAGCCTCCACTAAACAACAATGTTTTCAAGAACCAAAAGTTTCTGCACAGTTCAGGTTTTCAGACAGTTTGTTTTTGAGCTAAGGAGCAGAAATGAAATTCTGCCTCCCGTTGTTTAGTTTTGGTTCTTGGAGCTCTGAGTTAGCAGGTCTCTCGTTCATACTTGACCAGTCAGTACTTCATCAACAAACAGCAGTATTTATAATATCTCCCCTGTCAAACAAGGACTCACTGATGTCAGAACTGGTGTCATGTGATTCATTTTCATGAAAAATATTTATTGTGGAAGTGCTTTTTATAATACTAACTGATTTCATTATCATGTTTATGCGGTTTTTAAAATCTACGTCTGAGTATGCAAAGATTTCTTGCATACTCAGTGGTCCTGAACCCTGTCCTCGAGTTTCCTTTAAGGTTACGTATCGAAAGCGAATATCTGTCTTTAAATCAGAGTGAAATTTTGTATTTGGGTGGAAATTGGAGTTTCTGACTGAGAGCCAGAAAAAACATTTGACTCAATTAGTGATCACAAATGAACTTAATTAGTTATCAGTCATTACCTGCTTATTCATCTTTATCTCTTTATTTCTGATTTTTTTTTTATTTTTTGCTTTCCCAGCTTTTACAGTTTGACAAAGAGCTGTCGGTGTTCAAGGATCGACTGGATGAGATGGAGATCACTTTCCCACCAACGTAAGAACCACCGCACTTTTTAGCACCTTTACATCGCAAACATGTTGGTATAGAAACATCTGTAATCCTCTCTGGGGTTTTTTTAATAACATGTTTACCATCTCAAAGCAAACACTGCAGCTTTAACATCTTTTCTATGTTAATATGTTTCTGTTTCGTTGAACATTTTATACTACAGGACATTTGATGGTGTTTTAGCCTGTGGTACTTTTTAAAAATACTTCCATAAAAACTGACCTTGAAAGGTTTAATATTTTATACAACTAGGGTTCAAGAGGAACGTATACAGGAAACCATATTACTTTACCAAACTTTACATCAAATTATGAGGAAGTAGTTTAGGCCATTATTTTACTAAAAAAATAAAGAAAACACATTAGCTTTTTTCTTAGTAGTTGATTGATAAATACAAAGTGAGCCTGAAACCAGTTTTTTTATATCACCATTAAAATCAGAACAAGCAGAATACTGAAGAATTTTATGCTGTAAAATGCAACAAAACCCTCCACTTATTTCATCTTTTTCCACATGTGACCACATCTGTCTTATTTAAAATAACATGTTTTCTTCACTTTCTCATTTTGAAGAGTAGTTAAAATGTTACATTTATTGCAGACAGTTATGGATTAATAATTATACAGTCATAGACACTCTGATCATCTTAATGCAAAGTGTAAATTACAGAAAAATGTTTGTTACTTTCATTTTGTGTGAATATTAGTGGATTTTTGTAAAAACAGCAAAAAAAATCCTAAAACTTTCCTGTCCTTCCTAGTAAATATTGTCAACTTGAAGTTATTTTACTGCAAAACAAAAAGATTAATTTATTTTACCAAGGATGAAAATAAATGCAGTCGCTGCAATGGCATTTTTATGGTTTAAAACACATCATGTAGGAATACTTTCAGTTTATTTGAATTATTCCTGATTTAAATTCAGAGCAGCTTATTAATATCCTGGACATGCACAAAATGCTTCAAAATCAAACCTAAAGCAGTGTTTTGTTGTAGTGATCAGGCTTTTCATGCTCTGAACTCTAAAACCAGAAGCAGACTCTGTCACTTTTTCACCAGGCGGTACAATAAAACCTCTTGAATTCTTGCTTTATAGGGATCAGTATGATTGCACATGTTCCCAAACGGCTCCCGCGTGGATTCGGGCGTGCGTGCCACGGGCCGCATTGATAACGCCGTCTCAGCGGGACGTGGTGGAGACGGGAGCCGGCGGTCCTTCTCCTCCTCAAACAAATGCATTTGCAATTAGCCCTTTCAGAGGAGAGGGAGGGCAAACACGCGGCTGGCGCGGAAATATGTTTCGGGGAGCGTCGCGTTAATGGCGCTTGACCTTTGCCGTCGGTTGTGACTCAATCAGTGCAGATAATGAAACGCTGTAATCAAACAATAATTACTTGATAAACTGCTCTGGTGGCAGGCGCGTGTGAGGAAGGACTTTAGAAACATAGGACGTTCCAAATGTGTGTGTGTGTGAATCGATTAAAGATTGCTTGTGCGCAGCTCAGTCGCGGCGCTGCAAGTCCCTGTTTTTTAAATGACTCTGTGTCTTAATCAGGGACCCCATTTACATCACTTTGCATAAGTGACAGGTGGATTTATCGTCCTTTTACACCGCCCAACTCTTGCACCTTTCCATATAACACTGAATCATCTCTCCACAGGGAGGCATGAACGTGCTGCAGCAAAAGAATACAAATGATTTTCTCACACGTGAGGCCATGATGAATCAAACAGATGAAAAGCGGGAGCGGCGTATGAAATCCGATTTGATCAACTCTTAGTCTGCGACATCATTGTCAGGCTTGTGATGGGCAACGGTGGCCTAGTTAAACTTAAACAACCCGCTTCTGCCTCTCTGGTACCCTTCCCCCTGTCAAGCCTCACCGATTGCTCACCATCTCATGCTCTGCTCAGGACCATCCCCTCGCCATCTGTGAGGTTATTACGCTTTTTTTTTTTCTTTTTTTTTTTAATGCCGGCCATCAGAGCGGAGACTCACCGCTGCACACAGGCATGCACACACACGACTCACTTTGCTCCCAATCTATAAATCAATAATAGTCACAAACATTTAATCTTTAAGGTAATTCTCTCTGTGGATTGGATATCACAGTGAGATAGCCTTGCACAAATCAACTGAGGATCTGACCGAAAAGTGGTAAAAATGGTGAAACCAGTAAATGATATAGATTCATTTCCGACAGATTGATGTAATTCAAGAATTGTTTTTTTATGGTTTACAACTAATGGACACTCAAAATTCAGTTTCTTATATATATATATATATATATATATATATATATATATATATATATATATATATATATATATATATATATATATATATATATATATATATATATATATATATATATATATATATATATATATATATATATATATATATATATATATATATATATATATATATATATATATATATATATATATATATATATATATATATATATATATCTATATATATATATATATATATGTATATATATATATATATACATATATATAGATGTTGCATAAAGCCATTAGAATTGATGTGTTCAAAACATTCAAGGTTTTTTTGGGATATATCTTTCTGCCCTGCAATATTTTTAATAATTTTGTAAGCACGTTCTTGTGTGAATTATTGCATTATTTCAGGTCAGGAAACCAGCTTTTAGGACTAGAGCTGACTAACCCAGATGTTAGCATTTCTGTGCCCCAAATCCTCTCTTCAATTCAATTAAAACATTATTATTTATTTTTCCCTGAGTTAAATTAAATATTGTCATATATTTTGGGCAGGAAGAATCTACGGTAGCAGTCAGTCTTGCAACAAATCTGATGAGGCCTCTGACTGAAGACTGCTGCTGTATAACATGCTAACAGCTTAATATTTCTCAGTAGCATGTCCTGCACCATCAGTTGCAAGCACAGTTAATCCATCCCATTTGCTCCTCTTTCTCTGGCTGAATGATTAGAAAACTGGGCAGAAAAATGTTGGAGTAGGGGATGCGATCCTTGCCCGATACGATCGATGGAAGAGGTTGAACTTCCTCCTTCTCTCTCTGCTCTGCATCCATAAAACCTGCTTTAAACTACTCTGAGATTTGGGGTCAGAGTTCATGTATTATTTGAGCTTTTGATATGCTAATCAGCTGCTACTAATTGTAAAAACAATAGAAGGCATCATAACAGCAGTTTAAAAGTAAGAGCAAAAGTTAGTCAACAAATTGCAACTAAATCAATTCTTTTTTGGGGAGGGGGCGAAAATCTTTGCTATTGCACAAAGTATTCAATATCCAGCTTTTTAGTATTCTCTGATGTCAACAGGCTTTGATTGACCCAGATTTGCTTTTAATGAATTTATTAGACTTGGCTGTATTTTTATAGAAATTTACCAAAATATTGTCAATAAATCTTGTATTTATTGCTCAGGTTGACAAAAAAACATTTTATTTTCTGTCAAGACCTTTAAAAATGTTCTAAGTGAATCTTTTTCTTTTAATAAGGCAAATTTGTAAAACTCTTTTTACATATTGGATGCGTATCTCTTCCCAACATAAAAATCTTCAATCTTTATTTAACCAGAAAATATTTAGAAGTGTTGACACAATACGGTTAAAACAGTTTGTAACAAGAACACAGTAATTAAAGTGTTGCTGCTTGGTCTATTGTTCAGTACGTAAAACAAAATGACGTTTTGTTTTTCCTTCTTTTTATTATTTAAGTTTTTGAACCCACAAGTCACATTTTGGCCAATGTGACCAAACGTTTGGACACCTGTGACTTATACTATAATACTTCTTGGTGTTAATCATTTTTTAATATTAAGACAGTCCTCTGACTTATTGAGAAGCACCTGTTTGACTCAAACCTTGAGTTGTGAAAACATGACAAAAAGGTGATGCATTTTTCCAATTTTTTTAAAGCAGGAAATTCCTTCTCTCTGCATCTTTGCAGAGGCCTTAAATTTCGAAATATATATTCCTCCACTTTCAAGAAGACATCTGTCAAAGTCGGCAGTGACACATCTGAGTACTTGGGCACTGGAGTGAGGAATTTGACCGGGCCTCGTGACAGTTGGACCTGGAGCCAGTCGGCTGGCGCTCCGACGGGCCGACGAAGCGCCTCAGCACCGTCAGGGCGACGCAGACAGGATCTCATGTCCGCTCGGGGGGAAAGATGAAACTATTACGCTTATCGTTTATTTAGAAACGGTTTCTCTATCAGCTGTAATACATGAAACTGCCAACCAACCAGGAGGCCATGGACTGCTGCACAGCCATTATTAAAAGTAATGGTAAGTTTTACAGCAGATCATGGTACCTTTTATTTCATATTTTAATGGCATAACATAGGTAATATCCCCTAAAAACATACAAAAGTACCAGTAACGTATTCATGTATTTTGATTGATTTAAGGGAAAGCTTTTAGTACTCCTCTGATCTGATTTCTCTTCTGTTTTTTTTTTGCACAAGATCGATGCAAAAATTGAATTGGCTCCAAGCTTCTGAAAAAAGAAATGAGAAAAGGTAAAATAAATGCAGAGGCTGATGAGCGGGTGGAGGGAGAAGGTATTCGAGCCGTAACGTGGTTACTGGAGTGGGCTTTGAGGGAGATTTTGAGTGACATCAGACCAGCAGCACAACTCCATCAGTGGCCATATCATGAGTGATTTCACAGCTGGAAGACAATGTGGAAGAGTGGGGACACTGGGAAAGAAGTCAGACAGATTTCTGAGGGATTGTTGTTGGATTTTTAATCATTTTAAGTATGAAAGCAAATTTGAAAGTACCTAAAGCACATTAAACCAGAATATTAATTATTTACTGATTGCTAGTATTGATGCCCAAAGGCACATGAAGTCAGGCTCTGGGTTTGAATCCATGTTTAACCTCAAGATTTCTTATATTCAGCTTTCTTCCTGAATAAAAATAATAATCTCTGAATTACAGTAAACTTAAGCTGATTGAGTTTACCTGCTAGTATTTGTTGTTTACTGCCTGAATTTATCATAATCCATTACTCCAAACTTTTTGGTAGCTGATTTATTGCAACTGCTTTAATTTTTTTCTTCTCTGATTTGTTTTATTTAAAAATTAAACTTTGGAATTCAGAAAATCCAAACTAAGATGAAAACAACCAGCAATTCCCAAGCTTGTTCTCCTCTGTGAGGTAACAAACACCAAAGGCTGATCGATAATATTTTGGATACTATCAATCCAAAATATCAATACTAACTTGATATTGGTATTGGATCGATTCTAAGCTTGTAAGATCAATACTTTAGTTTCAGATTCCCTCTTGAAATTGTATTTAATTTGTGTTTTATCAGCTCCACCCCAAAAAATGTTTTGCTCTCAATTTATATTTTTTACATTTTGTTTTGGAAAATAATTGTTTTTCTATTGTTTATCATGTTAATATGTTGTTAAAATATTTTGTAAAAACCTTATATACCTAATCTAAATTCTGTCCTAATTTTTAGCAAAATAATAATAAAAGAAAAACTACGAAAGCACCTAAAGCTCAAAAGTTTGATGATATATTAAATTTAAATAAGTATAAGTATTGATATTGGTATTGGTATCAGTGATACTGGTCCTGTATTTACTTTATCGGATCAATATGCAGTATCATACAAGTGTACTGAAAGGGTTGTCAAGGTGAAATATTTTGGGAAAGTGAAAATAATTTAAATAAAAGTCCCAATATGTTGGTCTATTAATTATTCTTGGAAAATAACTTGAAGTTGAAAAATAGTAACCTGGTCGTTTTTTGGAAATAAATTATAAGTTACAGAAAGTGACCCAGAAGTTCTTGTAGGTTGGAGAAAATTACTTGTAAGTTATGGATTGAATTATGTATTGCTGCTGTAATATTTTAGTTTATTATATTGTGCTTATTTTAATAGTATCAGGTTCTTAATTGTACAACAATTTTATTTTGAATTTGGTAAGAAAGCTGATTCATTTCAACAGATGAAAAAATAAATGAAAAATACCTAAATCTGTTCCAAGCCGACGTTTGCTGCTGCAACATTGACCTAAAGTATAAGTAAAGCAGGAAATTATTCCAAATTTTGCCATAATTCTCCTCTCCAAACCCAAACATCTCTGTAGATTTCTGTAGTCAGACTGGTTGACAGGTCTTAGTGGGACCAGGGTGTCTCTATTGCTGCTTCATTGTTTGTCAAGTCTAGACGTGGACGCAGCAGAGGAGCCCAACCTGACCTAAAGGTCGGGAGGTGAGGTGTGTTGTGAGGCTGAAACTGATAAACGCTTGTGTCCTCGATGCATAGAAAGCTTCTCATGTTTTCAAAGCTCCAGGATGTGAGAGTGTGAGGCTAAATGTTCCACTGCTGTGATGAAACTTAATGTCAAGAGAAACATGAAGCTACCCGTTAGTTTCTGGCTGTTTTCTACACCTTATCTATGAACAGGCCTCTTCCTTGCGCCCTTTACCCTCTGAAGGCCTGTAGAAATGATCTCACCCTCTCTGTATGAGCATTTGATTGTGAAGACATTAGTTGAACAGCCCTTCTGTTTGCCCCTCATATGAAGGAAGCTGCTTGTTTTCTGCTCTCTGACAGCTGTGCTGCTCCGTAGCAGCGGCACATGACTCCGTTTAAGGAGCGCCACCGATACAGTGGAGCCACAACGTTGTGTTAAAAAGTGATCCGCTGTGAGTGTGTGGTTTGTGTTGGCTGCTCCTGGCGTTACGGCCTGATCTACTGAACAGGAACATTGTTTTACAAGCAGCAGCGCATCCATCATTCTAACTACTGGAGAGCCAGTGGAGATGATGAGGGGCAACTGTGGCGATTACAGCGGAAGATTCGCTGCTGTCATATATCGTCGCCTCTTGCCTGAGACGATGCTTCTTGAAACAAAAGCTTTGTTTAAAGCGATCTTGCTAAGAGAGGTTTAAATGGACGCCATCTGTCTCTTCCTGTCTTCATTTAGATCAGCTAAAGGCAGAAGTTGTCATTGCTGAATCCCAGAAAATCTGCAGGGCAACCGATGGCGTTGCACTCTGTTTACGCTCTACAGTGCCAACGTTGTGCCTGTGAGCCTCCCAGCTCAACACATTCAGCGTTATTGATAGCATTTGGCTGATCTTCTTGAAGCTTTCTGTGTGTTGTGTTTTACCAAGCTTCCCCTGACAACCACAAGCAAACATAGATGTGGAGAGGCTACGAGTTATTTGAAAGCTACGGATTCCTACTTCCAGCCAATCCCATCGATGCTAACACCCATGACATCATGTCTCGCATATAAAAACTCTTATCTTTGGCTTCCTGCCCTACCTATATCCTCAAGTTTATATTGCACTCATTAAATACTCAGTAAGTGAATAGTCCACTGTTTGGTCTGTCACCTTTTCACCATATAAGGCTTTTGCTTTGGAGATAAGATTGTCTGCTCTTTGCTAAATGGGCTTTACAATCAAGAAAAGAAGAGAAGACAGCTTCATAAAAATGCACTGGGTGTAGCTATGTTAGATATCATAGAGCAGTGTATACTCAGGGCCTGTCTAAGGTATCTATAGTGCTTCAACTTTTGCATATTTTGTTTAATTGCAAGCACAAACATGTATGTACCCATTTTATCCCAATAAAATGCTTTATTGGGATTTTATGTGACAAGAAAGTGAGCTGGATTTTTTTTTTTTCAGATTATTTTAATACTAGGTTTTAAAACAGTATCCTATGAAGGGATACAATTCATTCATTTATTTATTCATTCATAAAGTGCTTCAAAGGGACAGTATTATGTGTTTTCCAGGCACATAGTGCTATTTTATAGTACAATCAAGTAATTATATTAACTTCATTTGTTTAAAAATATATATATTTAAGTTCACTTCACTTTATTTTGGTAAATTATTAACATTAAACACAGAAAATAAAACTAATACTAATTAACAAACCCATAATTTACCAAAGAAGAAATAGACTGAAGCCAAAGCTTATACTTGCTTACCCTGTTCATATACTTAGCAGCCTACTGTCATAAAAGATGGCTTTATATTTCAAATATGGCTCAAAAGACATTTTACTTTGTAATTTAATGCCCTGAAATTGGGCTTCTGTCCCTTTAAAGAAATTCCTGCTCTGTCGGAAACTCCACCTTCAGGAAGTCATCACAACATCGCTCCTCTATTAGCTCTTTTACAATGTTTTTACCAGTACTGCACTGAGAAGTTGTTGTTCGCAGTTTCAGCAGGTGTTTGCTAATTGCTGTTGGCTAGTCTTAAGGAGTTAGTGAGGTAGAAACTTTGTAGCTTGGAAACTGCGACTTTGAGGAGAAGCTGCATCTTGAAGGTGGGGCTAAGTTCACCCAGGCATTTTGCACATCTGATGGTTGCCATGGGAGATTAAAGAAATCAAGGCAGTACTCCAATTATGTTTTTGGTGATGGAATAGCATGACAACATTATGTAAAGCTTCAAAAAGTTGATTTTACATGATACTGACCCTTTAAAAATAAAAGGCAACCATACTGCAAACATTTTCAAAACTATCAGATACCAATTTGATTTAGTACCTCATATGGGAGGTTTTGGGGGTGAAAAGATCAGAATTGAGCCATTCAGACTGCCGTGAAAAAGTTAGATATGGGCAAAAATAATCGGATTTGAAATCCAATATTCACCAGACGCTCTTTGTCCAATCAGACATTAAAGAATGGGCAAAATGTCAGCATCTGGGGTAATAAAATCTAAAAAAAATAATCTGAAAAACATCAAAGTTTGTGGCTGTAATCTGGATAAAACATGAAAAAGTTCAGGCAGTATAAACGCTTGTGCACTGTTTATAAATGTTGCCTCCCAGGTTGCTGGGTGAGGCCAGGTTTCACTCCATAGGTCGGGGCTGTCCTCACCTTGCCAGGTTTTTTTTTTCTACTGTTGCAAGACAAACAAGCTGACACCAGCAGCAACACATGTGAGTAATGTGCCAGCAGCCAAGTCAAACATTAAACCCTAAACCAAGCATGAATGAATGAGCTCTCCATGGCTGCTAGCGGGGTCCTGATAGGAGACCGTACACACATGTATCATCTGCAGAGTGGCCGGCTGCACAAAAGAATGGATTAACTGTACAGTCTCAACAACAGGCATCCATCAAAGGACCTTTTTCAGTCTCAACTTGAACAAGTGCTTATTGTTAAACCTGATGTGACTGGCGTTGCATGCACAACTCTGGGAAATATTTCATTCATAATTGTGGGTGTTGGAGTCATTTTTCCATGTTTGATTTGTGTCTGAGAGGTTTTAGCTATGCTGTCTCTTTCCAGCCACACACCACTAGAAGTTATCAGCTGTAGCTCATTAATTAGAATAATTAGCCTTGCTGTAACCCACACACCCGACAGTCTACCCTCCAAGATAAGTTTGTGAGTTTCCTTATCGGACGCATCAATCACTTTGTTTGCTGTTGCATTCATGTTGGACTCAATGGAGGGTGCGGTAACAGAAAAAGGAAGTATACACCTGCAAATGTGGAGAATGGGAGTTTAATGGTTACAGCTGAGTGTTTTTAATCATTTTCTTTACAACTAGCCGTCATCAGAAGTGACCAACCTGTTTTGTTTGGTGGAAGTTATCCAGCGGGAGTTCATTGTTTGAAGTAGGTGAAGAGGGAAACTTGATTTTCTCTCTATCTGTTTAACACCAAAATGACCCCGGTCTTGTTAGTCAATAAAGCTCCGAGACCAACCCTGAGTGGTGGGTTGTTCTCAGGCCGTCACCTCAGGAAGCGGCGGCGTTCAGGCCACCCTGAAGTGGAGCGGCTCTCAAAGCTCTTTGAAGCCTTTGCTCTTTTCCACCCTCACTTCTGTCTGATCCATCTTTATCCCCTCTCCTCTGCCTCCCGCTCTCTATCTGTTTCACTCATCCTATTCTTCATGCCCTCTTTTTATCCCAGGATCACTCCTTCAGACCTTTGATTTGCATGTCAAAACCTCCCTGCCTCCCACAGCCCTCCTCCCCTTGGGTTTGAATGTTATTAATGCTAATTGGAGGCGGGGAACTCCTTTAAGAAGTCAGCAGGTCTGTTTGTACACCTGGTGGGATGTGTGTGCGCTTGTGGGTGTGTGTGTGCGTGCGTGTGCGTGTGTGTGTGTGAGCCAGAGACATCTTCTGGTTTAAGGTGCAGGTGCATGAGTAGAATTGAAAAGTTATTTTATGGGTATCGTAAACATTTATTACACACAGATGACAAGTATTTGATTCTAAGTCTGTCGCAATAAGCAATTAATCAATTTATCGATTATTTGCATGGTAAATTAAAATGAGTTCAATCATTTCCATTCTTATTATTAACATTTTTGAAGGGCAATTTTATTTTACAGGCTTCATAATCCATTCTATTTATGGTTTCACTTGCTTGTGGTTTTTATTTTCTTTTTATTTATTGTTTTTCATTGTTGTGTTTTATTTTGGATATTTAAAATGTCTTCCAATTCCAGTGTGGAGTGTTTTGTACAAAATTAAAGTTTATTAGGCTTTCAAAGGGCAAATAAAATAATTTATTTCTCTCATGTTGTAACTCATACAATACGCATATCTTGTGCAAGAAGAAACTCCAGTAGCAGTCAGTCTCGCATCGAAGCTGAAGAGACCTCTGAAAAAAAAGAAACTGCCACAATAACTTGTAATTTAGTTCCATATATATAAAAGAGAAACTTATGTCACTTCAAAAACACAAAATCGTTCAAAGTATTTTTGTCTAGTTTCCAGTACAAATATCTAAGTACTTTGAAATAAGACAAAGTAACTTACAAGTAACGTTTTAGCAATGTAGAGGCTTATTGCACATAAATAATTCCTTAATATTGATAAAAAAAAATATTACTTCCAGTGGCAGAGTATTTCAATTATAGCAAAATATTATTTCCATGTTATAAATTAATTAATCTACCAATGGAACTGGTACTTTTTCATCAATATTACTTAAAACAAGCCTCTATATCTTCCTGAAAAACTTATTTCAAGTTTACTAAGATATTTACACTGGAAACTAGACCAAAAATACTTGGTAAGGTTTATGTTTTTGCAGTGATTAACCTGTTATATATTTAAATAAAGCTTAATTTTAGATTAAATAGGCCAGAAAACATACTGTGGTCAAATAAAAACATATCTGTTCAATACAGGAACAAATATTATACATAATTCATGGTAAGATATATTTTCTCATATGTTAAATAACAGTTTCTATCATTGTGCTGATCTTTACAGTTCTAGAGAAAGGCTAAGTGTTGTCCAAATGGCCACAGAGATGATTATTCTGGTATCAGTTTACATCCCAGCTCTTGTTGTGGTGAAAGAACTAAAAAGAAGATATGATATCCTTCACTACAATGTCCAATTAAGCTATCAAAGCCTGGCAAATGTGATGAATAAAACCCCCAGTGTTTGTGTGTGTTTATTTTACCATTAGGGTATCATTGTCCTCGGAGGAGAGCGGCTCGGTGTTATGCTACAGTTAGCGCGCGTGGCACTGAGGGAGCAAATTGGATTGGTATTACAGTATGTAAGCCTGCTGCTACATCCTGATGAGCGCAGACAAACAAATTGGATTGGTGGCGTGTAAATCCGAAGCAGTTTGATGAGCCGGAGGGGCAAATTGAATTCTCAACAATGTAAATCTGCATCAGCTCGATGGCTTCCCGCCCGACTCCACCACTTAAATCACGCGATTGTTCCCCCGCTGTTTCCAAGGCACAATCGCTCATGGCCGTTTGCTGCGGCGCCTAATCTGTTTTTGATGACCGTGCTGGGGTGCCGCTGTACATATGGGCAACTGAATCTCCCTCTGGCCCGCTCTGCACAAATCACACTCATTCTGTTTTACTTCAGCCGCCGACACACACACACACACACACACGCAACCTGTACATTTGGCAGAGAATGATTGCTTTGATAGAGCCATCCTCGTGTGTTGATTCAAGTGATTACTCAGATGATTGGTCATATTAATGGACCTCCTGTTTTCTTGTGATCTTTATCTCTGAGATGACAGATGATATTTATTTTTCTTTTCCAACTCTGATTAATACATGTTATGTTTAATGTCGTCTTCTAAGGAAATCATTACCAGGATTTAATAGCTTTTCCTTTTCATTTGTTGCTCTGATTGTTGTGTTTGTGTTTCTCTGCAGTTATCCCTACAGTGAGGACGTCCATCACGCCAAGCAGTATAACAGCACCAGATGCCCCGCCTGGTGTGACCGGATCCTCATGTCAACTTCTGCTAAACACCTGATTGCTAAGGTGAGCAACTGACTTTTGGTCTTTAAAATTGCAACCAACTTTGCTTTTGCATCTTTATCCAAAGAATTCGGTCATTATAATGTCACAGTCATAAATTTTAATCTAAATTTATCTGCATAGCACACTTCAACAACACCATGGAAACTTGCCATAGTAACCACTTATGAAAAACGCAATAAACTTGTACAATTTGACATTTGATTATCTCCAATGCCATCATCAAGCAAATAAACATCAAATATATTTATCAATATTCCAGTTTTTATGAATCAAAGGCAATTCTAAAGAGGTGGGTTTTTAGCCTTGGTTTAAATTAACTCAGTGTTTCGGCAGTTTTGCAGTTTTTCTGGAAATTTGCTTCAGATTACAGTAGCATGAAAACTGAATGCTGCTTCTCCTCGTTTGGTTCTGGAAATGCAGAGTAGACCAGAACCAGAAGACCTGAGTGGTCTGGATGGTTGGCACAATGACAACAGGTCTTTAATGTATTTCGGTTTTGAAAAACTTTCAGATTATTGGGGCCTGGTGTGCCTCCCTCCCCCGATTTCACCTGGTGTGACCAAAATCGGGACAGAAATTGGCAGAGTAATCTTGCCATTTGATCCAGATGCTGCAACAAGATAATTATTCTAAACACACAGCCAAAGATATAACAGGATGGGTTCGATCAAGGCATATTGGTGTGTTAAGATGTCCCAGTCAAAGTCCAACAGACACCCTCAATCCTATTTGAGGCTACTTTTGCAAAGCTGTTAGAGAAAACCCCCCCAAAAAGCTCGTTAGTGTCATCGCAGTAATAGGTGTTCTCTCCCAGCTGCATTTAAATGTTAAACGAATTAAATGTTTCCTCCCTTTGTTCCTGAATGTCCTTTTGACCTTCCGAGCCAAGGAACAGTGTTTATCCCAGCACTTATAGAGTTCTGCTGGGCCCCATCTTCTTCATAAAGCCTCGTCTTCCTCAGAGAGTTGAACCCCTGTTTAACTTTGGATCTGCCTCAGAATTACAAACAGCAGCCAATCTGCCGCCTTTCTGCTCCTCTAACGCTTCTACAGCCACTGCTGCTCTCTGATTCTCTCCTGACTATTTAATTTGTTTGTTGGATTACAGAGTGATCCTGCGTGCAGCCGAGCAGCGTTCACACACATTTGGTTTTATTTCTTGACAAATACATCTTTAAACCCAAACCAGCCAGGAACCCAACGAAAAAACATAAAATCTTGAGCGTTTTGGACTTCTAAGCCTTAGTATTTCAGCCGCTTGACTCCTTTTGTGCAGGAAAAGCCCGGCTTTCATCTGTAAATGTGTGTGTGTTTGGGGGTGTGGGAGAGGTGCAGCAGTGTGTTGTACAGTACCAGTCCACAGTGGGGGGGCTCCTCAGGAAGTTTGGCTTTCTTTTGTCTTCAACAAATGAGAAGAAATTCCTTCCTGATCTTTCTTCTCCAGTGACTGAAGCTTCAATGGAGATCTGCAGCCTTCCTAAAACATCAAGGCTGATCTCTGGAACAAAAAGGTTGTGAAAACAGCAACTTTAAAACACCTGAAGTATGAGATATCACAGCGTAATAAAACCGATCTGGTGTTTGCCGATTGTGAAATAATTTAGGTTTAACCTCTAGTGTACAAAAAGTTATTCAAAACAGTTATTATAAAGCAAAGAAGAAACTAGAATTAATCTCTGTTAATTGTCCTTACGGGAAAAGGTGCTCAGAAAAATTACTAAACACACAAAACCTCAGGCTTTACAAAAACAAAACCTGGCTACCCACTGTCAAGCATGGTGATGGAGTAGTGGTTCAGTGGGCTAACATGAATCACTCCTGTCTGACAGCGACAGCTTGACCCAAAGGTCAAAGTCATGATATGACAACGATGCCAAACAGCGAGAACAGCTGGAACTGAAATCAAACTATGTGTAAAAATGGTCCAGTCAAAGTTCAGACCTGTACCTGAGATAGATGTGCAGAAACTGGAAATCTGCAAATCTCTTCTTTTTTCCCCCATTTTTAATTTTTTTTCAATTCTTTTCAGGAGGTTTTTTCTTTTCTTTTTCTTTTCCTTCATTTTCTTTTTTTCCCCTTTTCTTTGCTTTTCTTTAAGTTTATTTTTTCCTCCTTTTAAAATGTATTCTTTGTATATTTTGCGGTTTTTTTCTTTCCTTCTTTCATCCTTTTGTTTTTCCTTTCTTCAGACTTTAATTACTTAAATCTATGAAGTAGTCAGGTACAACAGTGAGTGAGTCTGAAATCCTGAAACAGAAAACCTCTACTAAGTTATTGCTGCTACAGAGCTGCTGAAATGTAGGATTTATTTTTGTTTTTCACATTTTGATTTTATAAATAATGTTGGTTTTTATAATACTTGTAGGATGAATTTGTTGGGTTTTGCCAGCTTTCCACTTGAATGAATAAGCCTGTCGCAATAAGTGATTAATCAATTAATCGCATGATAAATTAAAATGAGCTCGATAAATTCCACTCTGATTTATGTTTTTTGAAAGGCAATTTCATTTACAGACACGTCACAATTCATTTTATTTATTTATATATGTCTGTTTTTTATTTCTGTTTTATTTGTTTTTGGTTGTGTGTTATTTTGGAGTTTTAAAATTTCTTCTATTTTCACTGTTAGGTGTTTGTTACAAAATTAGTTTATTCTTCTTTGAGGAGGAAGACTTGCATTATTACACAATTATCAATACATTACTTGAAAATGGTCTCAAGAAAACAATACTATCGTTCATCACAATTTATAGTCCTGCAAAATTATGACAGACCAAGTTGTGAATAGTCTGTGTCTCTGGAGAATAATAAACTTGAAATACTTTGAAAAAATCCTTGCAGCTCTTCCTGGATTGATAATAAAAGTCTATTGCTGCTATCTTTCCATCTTGCCATTGTGTTGTCAAAAATTATAATCCAAATTGCATAAACTTTGATTTATGTCTGCAAAACTTTGCCAATATTCTGCTAATGTCACAAAAGCATAATCGTGGGGTTTCCATTAAACAAGAAACACAATTACAATCACATATGAATAAGTTTGTTCACACCACAGTCATTAAAATCATGCTGCCCCGTGTTTCGGTTTTCTACTTCCTGTCCTCTTCTTCGTGGTTTGCGCCAGTAGCAGCATTCGATTGTTGATCATGTGACGTACAAAACGTGTTTCCATTGCAGTTTACAATCAAAGAAAATGCTGCTGATGATGATGCTTATCAACTGCTTTCCTTATGTCCTCATTAGTAAAACCCTGAAATAAAGAGGGTGTACTTCCTTTCCCCCGCCGCTGTAGGTACATCCAGTCTCCTTTATCAACTTAATTTATCAGAATTATGTTAAAGGTGATTCTCCCTCACAGCTGCCTGCTTGTTTGCTTTCCTCGCCCTGAAGTGCCGGCTAATTGCTGGTAATGCAAGGCCGGAGTGGAACAGTTTAGTGCTTTCGCAGATTGGCTGATGATTCACCGAGCGCCCACTCTCGGGCTCTGAGCGTTACAGATTGTTGAGACATGGGCCCGTAAACAGCCCGGCATGCGGCGTCATCTATCATGGCACGGTCGGTTAACTCGCCATCATGTTATTTTCTGCTTGCCGAGCCCTAACACGCCAAAGGTTGCCCGCTGGCTGCGCGGCGCGGCACCAGCTCCGGGAGCGCCGGTAATGAATGTGTAGCCGAGCGAGCGCTCCCTCCCTGCCAGAGGAGCCCCCGGGTAATTTGTTTATCTGTCTAAAGATTACGCAGCCCGAAAATCCACAATTTTATGCTGCCTTTGTAAATTACCAAGTGTGTGTTTGATGAATGAATCCCAGGCTTGCGGGGAACGGGGGGGGGACGCCCGTCACTTGAATAGAGAGGTGGCGGCTCGCTTGGAGAGGTAGAGAGGTGGAGGCGGGCGGCGCGCTGACCCCGCGCCGCAGCCGCATCGCTCTGAAGTTAATTCTGAATTTTCTTTATCGCTCATTCTCAAACTCCCTCCTCAGAAACAGGACTGCAGATCTGTGTGCATGTGGCTGTTCAAAAACTCTTTAGTTCAACCAGACGCGTTATGATTTATTCTTCAGTCTGAAGATTCATGAGTGAATAGGCATCAGGCTCTTGGTGTGTGGAGAGGAATCCAGAAACAACATTGTCTCTCACAAAGCGTTCAGATTACAGTGGGAATGAAGCAAATACACAATTTGGAAACTATTTCTGCTCTTTACTTCTTCTCTCTGAAGAGTTTCAAATCATTTAGATCTAAAATGAAAATAAGAAATTGTAATGTTTTCACAGAGTTAACTATTTTGCGACTTGTTTTAGAATTACACTCTCATTCATGTGATCTTTTAAATAACATGTAGGTCCAACTGATTGTTGCCTGTAGGACATTTTGTCTTCATACCTTTTCATATGAAGTATTGAGTTTAAATGTGTCCAACATCAAAACAGTATGGATTTGCATTGTCGGCTTTTTTGGTGCCACTAAAGAAAAGTTTTTTTACCAATGTAATTTACCGCACAATTGTAGCTTGCCCTATACAAAAACCAGGTATAAATGCCAACTGATGATGTTAGGATTAATAATTTCCTTGGCCAGTAGCTCCATGTTGTTCCCAACAAAACAAAAAATAAACAATAACTTTATTATTTTTAAATACTTTAGTATTATTTACATTCATAAAAATCCCCCAAATATTCTTACAACTCAAATGAATAGACAAAAATCCACAAACACTTGTATGCTTAAAGCTGCTAAATAATTCAAACACCAAATAATATCCATTAATACACAGTGGAAACTAACAGAAGCTAACATCTACAGTGTTAATTATTTGCAGCCAGTCAGTACCAAGAAAAATTAACGTCTCTCCTGGATTGGCTGCTTTGCAAACGTTGTTGCCTTTGTAACCAAAAGGTGTCTGTCTGCGTGTGTTTCTGTTGGTTTTGCAGCACTAACACATTTTATTTTTCTGTCTCTGCAGCCAGAAGATGAGAGAGAGGAGGGAGAGCAGGAAACTGAGGAGAATTCAATAGTGTATGATAACATTGGGCCAAATGTCTGCATGGGGGACCACAAGGTAACACCAGGGGCTCCAACCATTTTTCTCATTATTCATTGTTGAATAATGGATAGATTATTCAATAATGATAATATTGATAATGATACTACAATAATGATAATAATGATTCAATAATACTATAGATTTCTTTATTATTGTAAATGAATCTCCTTTAAATGTTGTTGAAACTGGCAAAAAGTGGAGGAGGCTTTCTGAGAAACGCCTTTTCAAAGTATTATTAAATAATGTCTTATAATCTTATGGATTTTTTAAAAAACGTTCAGTGCAAATGCAATTCTCTGCATCAACATTTTATTGCAAAATACGTTGGTGGCACTGTCATGCTGAGGGACATTTTTTTGTAGAACAGTTCCAAATTCCAGTCAGTTTTGCTCTTGAGGTGTCTGTAGAGGGATTTTATTTTTCATCATCACGTTGAGTCCAAACATGCACTTAACCCAACAAAAACAACAACTCAACGAGAGAAAATTGAGGTTGTTTTCCCACCTGATAGTCCAGTCGATTTGGCTTGATTGGGAACTATAGTTGCAACATTTGTTACATTTTCAGTTAGTGCAGTTTGTTTTCACAATGAGTGTGTCAGATGAACCAAATTGATTGAAAAGGTTTTCCCCCTCCTCGCCTGTGATGGCGCTGCACCAAGACCCACTGAATTAAACAACATGAAAGCCTCTGAAGAAGAAGCATAACTTCCTCCTGTGCAAATTGTAATCAAATATGGAGTAGCGTCAGATTTTAGCAGTTTAAATTTCTCTTTTGTCTCTTGTCATTAGCCATTTCTCCTGCTGGCACTAGACTAGCGTGTTTGTTTTGGATGCATTTACCCAGAATGCCCTGCGCTTTAGTCCACTTCCTGTCTATTGGAAGAGTTCAATTCATCAGAACAGAGGTCTATGTTTTTAGACGGACCATTATTGCCTTTTTTTCGTACACATAAGAGTTAAATTTTGCATTCTCACCTCCTCAAATGAACTTTCTGGTCAAACGAAGTAGAGTTGGATTAAAGCGGATTAAACAGGGCTGGTGTGAATGCACCTTTAGATTTGCAGTGACCTAGTCAAAGGCCAGAACTAAATTTGATTGAAAAGCTGTGGGGATCATTCTGTAGACAACAGATTTTCTGACAGTCTTAGGAGTTTGGAGAAATATTGCATGACAGAGTACAGAAACACATTAAATGTGGACAGCGTTGCCTCAAGTTAAACCTGTTCTTATGCAAAGGCACCTTGGACACTAAAAAAAAAAAAAAAAAAAAAAGAACTGCAGCAGCCTCCAAATCACACATCAGTGCTAAAATCTCGGCTGCCTCTGTTTAAGAAGTGTCCAGTGTAGTTGACACTCAGGCCCAAAAATGTGCAGTGCTGCTGTGTGAGTTTAACCTGCATGTTAAAGGTGCTCAGAGGTCAAAGGGCAGCAGCGAGTCCTCTTCCCACAGAGCGACAACTCACCGGTTCCTTTTTCCTGACTGTGGTTTGTCTCCTTCCCCCCCTGCCAGCCCGTCTTCCTGTCCTTCCGATTACCAGCGGGGAAAGGTAATCCTTATGCATGTACCTGCAGATGTTGTGTGGTGCAGTGATTTCGTGGTAAATATCATTTTTTCTTTTCTTTATTAACATTCTTCCCCATTGTTGCAACTGTTTGCTTTGATTTGCTTGTGTTTTCTCTGCCATTATCTCACACCAAAGTACTTGTAAGAGCAAACGTTTCCTGTCTGAAGAGTTTTTATCCAGAGATAAAACTTCAACTGTTGAGAACTTAAAATGCCTCAACCATTTTAAGATGCTTTCTTACAAGCTAGACTTAAATTTTTTATTCTAACCCGTGAGTGAATGTCCTGTAGGTCAAGTAGTGCAAAAGTATTCATTCTACTTGGACCTTTTCCCATTTTGTCACCTTGCAATCACAAACAGACGTATTTTGAAGTTTGTGAACAATCACTGCAAAAACACAAAATCTTGTAAAACTTTTCGTCTAATTTCTTAAGCAAATATCTTGGTACACTTAAAACGAGACAAATAACTTTGAAGTAACTTTTCAGCAAGATAGATAAGCTTGTTTTAAGTCTATGATTATTTAATATAAACAAAAAAGTACTAGTTCCTCTGGCAATTTTTTTTTTTCATTTTAAACAGGAAAAATATTTTGCTATAAGAATAACTTGTATTATTATCTATATTTGAGAATGTTTTACTTGAAAGAAACTTATTTATCTTGCTAAAAAGTTACTTTTTAGTTAGATTTGTTTTATTTCAAGTACTCCAAGATATTTGCACTAGGAAGACAAAAATCTTTGGTAGGATTTTGTGTTTTTGCAGTGATGGAGTTAAATACAAAAGCCAGTAGAAAACTTGAGACTAGAGCAGGTCAACGACCCTAAAAATGAAAAATAAATAAATAAAAGTCTATTGAAGTGTTAGAATGGTCTAGTCAAAGTTCAGACATAAATCTAAGTAAGTCTATGGTGGGACTTGAAAATTATGGAGAAAAAATAAAATTCACTGGCGTTTGTGGTTGTGATGTTGCAAAATGTGCAAAAGAGTCATGAATACTTTTGAAAAGCATTCGAACTCTGCAAAAACTCAAAATCTAAGTATTTTGGTCTAGTTTCTAGTGTTAATGTCTCAGTACAGTTGGATCAAAACAGAACAAACTTACAAGTAACTTTCATGAAAATACTGGAGCTTGATTTTTTACTTAAACAAGCTCCGATATCTCACTGAAAACCTACTTCTAAGTTAGTTTAGTCTTATTTCAGGTGCACTAAGATATCCGCACTAAAAACTGAACCAAAAATACTTGATAAGATTTTGTGTTTCTGCAGCAAATACTTTTTAAAATTAATGTGTAAACATTTTATCTTCCTTTTTTTCTCCTCTCCCACAGGGAATTCTTGCCAAAGGGAGGTAGAACATATTCCATGAAGAGCCTGAAAAACACACACACCCACCCGCACACATCCACACACACTCACACTCGCACGCCGTTTGCACAAGCACACACTGAAGATCCCAGACAAGCTTCTTTTTATTTTCAGCGGCGCTGAGTTTTCTGGACGGCTCATCCGTGCCGTTTTCTCTCCATAAAACACGTTGAGATGCGGACGAACACCCGAGGAGGGCCCCGGCTCCGTGCGACAGACGCACATTGCTGACCTCACCGTTGCCATGCAACCCTATTCCCCAGAAGAAGAAGAAAAAAAAAGACAATCAGGGCAATGAATAAGCCACCCTTTTTTCCATGCCACAGCCTCATTTCCAAAACTCTAATCTAAATCAGTCATACTACATGCTTTTAGACAGGTTACTGGCCATTTTTAGGTATGCCTAAATATATAGAAGCTACTTTTCAAACAATATATAAGGTGTTAAACAAAAAAAACAGAAAAGATAAGAAAAATGTGCAATGCAAAAAATGTTGTATATCCATATTGTTAGGTTTATTTGTACATTTGACAGTATAATATAGAGCCTTGGATGGTTTTAGTGTAGTTCTCTGACCAAACTTCGCCGTCCCTGTTGGAATAAGTAGGACTTCTGATCTTAGTTTATTATGAAACTATATGAAACTATATACTTTTCATCCTGTTGCCTGACACATCAGTGGACTTTTTCATTTTATATGCTGTACTTTTTAAAGAGATAATTTATGATTCGCAGCAAAACGTTTGTGCTGCAGCGTGCGCAGACGCCGAGCGAGCGGGAACGCCACGGAAACCTTCGGATAAGTTCAGGAAGAAAAACTCTTCTGTGATTTATTGCCTATCCAGGAATGTTTTAAGCAGTGCCATAGACCATTCAAGTACATATATATATATATATATATATATATATATATATATATATATATATATATATATATATAAAGATCATGTTTGATATAAATAGCACCCTCATATTATGTCATTATTATTCCTACTCTAACTTATTTCTATATTATGGTTTTGAATGTGATATTTTAGGTAGGCTTGGGTGTCCCTCTAAGATGTAAACTGTTTTTGGTTTTTTTTCGTTACTGCATTGTGGTGCCAAGTATCCTACACAGGCATAAAGTGTGTAAGAGTTGAGAAATGTCATCTGTAAAGGTGTTTATTTCCAAATGTAAGACTCTAAACCCAGAAGAAGAAGAAAGCAGGGAGATTTTCTTCTTCTGCTGTGTGGAGCCCCCGGGACGAGCATTAAAGGGGGCAACTGGAGACGGCAGCGTTTTTATTTTTTCCTTCTTTTATCGCTTTCCTTCACCACACTACAGGTTTCGGACTGTTTGAAGCCGTCAGACCGATTCTTTGTGATTTCTTTATTTGTTTCATCTTAATGAATCATAGCAAGTGGAATTTTTAAATGTTTTCTTTTTTTTTTTTTTTTGTGCCTGCCGGAGAGTTAATTTTGTCTTTTGTTTGTGTTAGTTTGTAGGCAAAAAAGAAGCTTGTTTTTGTTCCCGCTGGTCTTTCTGAGTATTCTGTAGGAGTTTAAGCCACAGTTGTTTTTTTTCCTTCACTCCATCTTATAAAAGCAGACAAGAGATTTTATTCTAGCCCCTTCAGGAAGGCCTGGCCTCTATTGTAGGTGATGCAGTTCTTAAGCAATAAAAACCATTAGAGCTCAACTCGTGTTTTGTCTTTTTAATCGTGTTTCTTTATTAAGAAGAGACTCGCTTTATTGTATTTTAGGTTTTGCATGAGATTAGAATAACTACGTATTAATTAGATGTTTTATTACTTTATCGTCTCCAAGTTAGTTTTACCAGTGAACTGTCTATAGAAATTGTAGAGATGTATGTAGACAAAACTGTGAATAGGTGTATAAATAAATAGAATCATAAAGAAAACATTCATATCTTTATAAAGATACTTTGAATTTTTTTTTTGTAGACATTTTAAAAAGTATTAAAAATTATTTTACTACTAATATTAGTCTAATATTTGAAATAAATTTTAAAGCAAATATTTCTGTTGATGGCAGGTTTATTACCAAATTAAAAAAATAAATGAATTAATTTCTGATTGGCCTGTTGAGGCCTCAAATTTATGAGGTCAGCTGCAGTAGCAGGTTCCGTCCACAGAGGGCGCGCTTCCGTCCAGCAGCACCACCTTACATTTACTGTGAACCACCAAATGCTAGTTTTCTTCCTTAAATTAGAATACATAGAATAATCATAATATGTTAGCTATTTCTAAAAATGATTTTTTTTTTCATAACTAATATTTTTTCAATTTTGTTCCATTTTCTATATATAAAGCCCACTCACACAATAAAACATAACAAAAAGCTTGTTAAATAATTTATTCATAATACAAAGTCTTGTTTTTCCTTCCTATATTCTTCCAGGAAGCAATAATACTTTTTTTTTTAGATCAACATAATTAAAGACGCTGCAGTTTTCTGGCCCGCTCCATAATGAGGTAAAACTCAAAACTCTTCTGAGTGAAAACAAAGGGAAGATGTTAAAAGAAATGGTTTGTTTCCTTCTTTTTACAGTGATTATTTACAGCAAGTATTTTCTGCCTGCACTTCTCTGCGTGAAGAGTTGAATAAAAGGTTGAGAAAACGGATTAAAAACGTAAACAGCGGGTCAAATAGCTAAGGAAGGGAGAGAGACATGAAGTTGGAACAAACATAACTTAACCAGTATAAAATATATACAATCTCACTTCACTCATCCCAAGCAGACAACCCCCCTACACTCCCAAAACAAAAGGCATAATAACTCTTGCTTTTTTAGCACAGCAGATTTACCCTGGTCAAAGTGAGCTTCAGAACCTCACAGGCCCGTTTACACCATGCGTCTGCGATCCGGATCAGCACTGAGGCGGTTGTGGCGAAAAAACCCACAAAAAACAGCTGACAAGAGATGGGTACTGCTGTTTAAAGCAGAAAAAAAGTTACTTTAAAGCAACAGAAATGAGAAATCTTGAATTGGAAAAATCTAGATTATTGTTGATGAGACTTTTCCTGGTCAATGCCAATTTTTTAAAAGGAATTTTTAACAAAATAATCCCCGTTTATGCAATAAAGCATACATCCCTAACCCTAAATTTGATTTATATTAAACTGAAAAAAGTGCATCAAAGTGCAAGTTGTTGGTTGATGTGTTAATGTGCCAACAACAAAAAGTAGCAATTCTTAGTTTTAATGCATTTAGCAAATCACTGAATCAGAGACAATCAATGAAAAATCGGCTGATTCCGATTCCTGGACTGTCGATTGGTGCATTTCTAGTTGGGGAAAATGCTTTGATGCATGAAAAAGGATGATATTTCTATTTTACATTGGACTGAAAACTAACAAAAAAAGATGAATATCATTAATTTTCTCTTTTTTAATGTGATTTAGTCCTGTATTGACCAGGAAAAGTCTTGGTGCATCTCTAATAATCATAAAAAACCCAAGAAGTCCTGAAGAACCCTGGAACTTTGGGTTATTATTGTTGAATAAATGAGCGAGTCTCGCCGATCCGGATTTAATATTGTGTTTAAATTTGCTGCCGCAGTTAAAACTCCCACTTGGCAAGTTTATTCCTCAGTTTTACTGTCCTCTGCAACGACAGAAACTTGGCCTCAGTTTTTTTTTTTTTTTTCCTTCAAGTTCAGCTCGGACGAGGAGTTCTGGAGCGCCTCGTGTCCAGTTTAGATGAAGCCCCCCTCTCTGGCATTTTCTCTGCCCGAGCAAAATGAAACAAAAATAATAATAAATTGCGCTTCCCATCAGGCGCAGGTTGCTATATCAGGTGGGAACTGAGCGGGACGGGTCTCCGGCGCCGGACCCCGCTGCTCTGTCCATCACAAGGTGTCCGAGCTGTTACTGCAGGGGCTGATCAGCGCCAGGTTGGTGGTGGCCTTGTGCTTCTTCAACAGTCTCGTGATTTTCTCGTCGTCGGAGTTGGGATCCAGCGGCTTGTTGTACTCGTCGTCTTCCTCGTTGTCTGAGCTCTCCTTCATCTTCTCCGTCTCAGAGTCGTGCTTCTTCTTGGCTGAGGCCATCTCCGCGGCGTGCCTCTTCCTCCACTTGGTCCTCCGGTTCTGGAACCAAACCTGAGGCACAGGGTAGAAAAAAAAATCTAATACATGAAGCAAATATTTACCTATTATCTGTTACAGTGGCTGTGAATTTTAATTCATTTTTAAAAAGACGTAACTCTGCTAATTCTGTTTACCTTTACTTGACTCTCGGTCATTCCTAGGGAGTAGGCCAGCCGGGCTCGCTCGGGTCCAGCCAGGTATTTGGTCTGCTCGAAGGTTTTCTCCAGAGCAAAGATCTGCTGTCCGGAGAATGTGGGCCTGGAGTGTTTCTTCTTGCCGTCTTTGTCCACCATGAGGTTAGCCTGAGCTGCAGAGCACAAGAGAGAAACATGGAGGGGAAAATAAATTCAAAAAACTCCTTTAATTTGTGCTGTCTCAACAAAAATATTTTCCAGATTGTCTTGCCTTATATCTGTTAAGTAAAAAATATGTCTACATATTTTTTTAAATGATTGTGATTTAAGTTACATCCCTGTCTGCTTTGTTAAAGTGAAAAACCCAACAAAAAGTCATCAGAGGAACTTAAAAACCCATCAATGGACACCTTTAGGAAAAGAATAAATATATAAAACTATCTATTTAAAATTAAAACATTACCTTTTAAAAGGCGTTATTTTAAATCACCTGCACTGTATTTCAATTAGTAGTTAAAATAGACCAGATAAAACTTATTTTTTACAGTTAATTTATTACAAAAACATAATAGATTTAATTGCATGTTTCACTGCTTTTGCCCATTCCTGTTCTCCGTTTTTAAGGCCTTTATTGTAAAGCGTTTTGCACAAATAGTAATAAAAAATATACGTCAACTTGTTCTAGTTTGTGCGGGTAATTGCAATAAAACCTGGATAAAGCCGACAAATTAAATGTTATAAAAATTTGGGTGATCAAGGACTTTCTAAGGTTGTTTAGCAAAATGTGTATAAACGCTACAATATTTTAGACATAAAATAATAGTCGATAATTCAAAATAAAACCTAATTTACTCAATGATGAAAAAAATTCAATATTATAAGATATTTCAGGGTAAGACAGAAAATCTAATATATACAATTTAAAACCATAATACCTCCAGAAAAACTACATTTACTGAAATTACAACTAATAAGCAAACATCCACGCACGCACATAAAACAAATAATTTTAAGAAAGTAATTTAATGAAGGCTGCTTACTTGGACACGGAACCCGCGGGTCCCTCCAGGGGGCCCCCTGCATCACCCCGGGCCAGAAGATGGGCGCCCTGCCGGGCAGCTCGGCCAGCGGCTTCGGGTACCGGGACACCGCGGGGCTGAAGTACATCCCGGCCGCTGTGGTCGCCGCCAGCCCGTTTATCCGCGGGAAGCTGGACAGCAGCTGCCCCGCGGTGGTGATGGGTCTCCCCAGAATGTCGCTTATTCCATGCGGGGTTCCCCCGGAGATCTGTGAGCTGAGGTTGGACAGCGAGGGTGCCTTGAAGCCCGCCGGGCTCTGCTGCAGCGCGTACGGGAACAGCGACGTCTTCATCTCGGTCATGTTGTGCAGCGCCGCCAGCGGGGTGCTGCCCAGAACGAACGCACTCTGCCGGTTAGCGTCCATCTGCCCGACCGCTAACATTTGTAAACATGAACCACCGAACTCACTTCAGTGGAAATAAACGACTTAAGATTTTTTTCTTTTCTTTTTTTTTTTTTTTTTTTAAAAAGGCGCTTTTGTCGCTTTTCCTCCCGAAGTATCCTGAAAGTCGAAGGAAGGAAGAGTCGGGAAAAACTTCTTCTCTCCTGGGAAGTTCAGACCCGGATGAAACCCCCCCTGAAAGTGTCTGTCCGTGTTTGTTTAGGTCGCAGTCCGCCGCAGGAATCCTCGCCAAAGTCAGCCGGTTCGATGATGTTTTTAGTGGTTTTGATGAGAACCATTAAAGAGTCTCCTTTTCATCCCATAAATTGACTCCCTCTCTGCTAGAAGGGAAGCGGGACTCACTGATAACATCACAGCCACCTGCAGGCGCTCCATTCTGATTGGATACCACTGAGTGATACTGCATTCTGATTGGGGGACACGGAACCGCCGCTGATACGTTTTACCCTAATGCTGTGTTCACATACCGTCGGAAATATATTTGTTGTTGACTGCATTTGTTTTTGCGGCGATCAGTTAAGAGCCTGAAAACCATTCCACCCTCTTTCCTCATTTTTCAATATTTCCCTGCACTTATCCTCTCGTAAGTTATTGCTGCTTATTAAATACTTATATATTTTTTTAAAAAATCCCAAACGCAATCTTTTCAAAATCTCTAGCTTCCTGTTTCAAGATAAGACAGATAATGTTATGTAATTAATATTGACATATGAAGATGCATAATTAGAGGTATCTCCATGCTTTGTTAATTTGGGATTCTCATTAGATGATTGTAATAATAATTTTAAAGAAAACTTATGGTCATTTGATTCGTAATTTTAAATGCAAAATATGAAACTAAGATGCAATCTCGTCTAGAGCACAAATAAAAATGTGATATCTTTTCATAAAAAACAAAGGCAAAGTGAACAAAGAAAAGTCTAATTTTCTGGCGCTGCCCCCCGTGACGTCACTGCCCACCCGGACATCAGGCTTGCATGCAATTAATTAAAGCAGCAATTCTTT